>NC_058114.1:25033052-25275552 GCF_914725855.1 Thunnus albacares | reverse complement strand
CTTGTGTGCGGATGTGTAAGGGTGTGTGTGTGTGTGTGAGAGAGAGAGAGACAGAGAGAGAGGGAGTAGTGAGTGAGTCTGGCATTAACCCAGGATATCAACTATAGGGTGCTTGAACTTTGGAGAGCCGAATCGCTGCCAAGAGAGCATTGTGTGCTCATAAAAAATATTATACAACAGCTGTGGTGTGTGTTTGCATGTGTGTTTTTTTGTGCACTTGCATGCTCATATATGTGTGTGTGTGTGTGTCAGTATATGTGTTTCAGCTAAACTGTGGAAACTGTGTCTACTTGAGAGTCTTTTCAATCAAACTAAAGTGGAGAAGGGGGCGCCAAGAGAGCACTTTAGCCTTCAGATGAAGAGTGATGAGAATAGACCCATAATTACTAGTGAATCCTCTCAATTCGCAACCTTCAGCTGAAAACACTGACTGTACGAGCGTGCGCATTTGTCTCATTCATCTACCAAACTATGAGTCACAGCTGAAAACCTACGTGTACGCTCTACAAATGCCATGTCACGTGTCATCCATGATCTGCTGCCTTCACGTATAAAGTGACACATACACGCCTCAATACCTCGACGGCTCATCGGTTTTAGAGACGAGAGGCAAGGACGTACCTTGGAGTTAGACTCCTTCTATTCATTATGTGCTGTGCAGTACACACACATATTATCAACTTTCCTTTTTATCTGTGTCTCACTTCTCTCACCTACATGCATGACACATCAAATTGTGCAGCTAATGGAGGAAAAGTTTGACTTTTGATAACAATTTACAAAGACTGTAACCTTTATAAGTTTGAATCATCATTTTCATACCTTTGTACTTTTTGACCATCTACAAAACCACTCAGCAACTACGTAGATACCCTTAACAAGTAACAATCTGCTGGTCCGCCAACTATTATAAACTCCTGCTGTGCAGCCAAACATGGCTGAAACCCACATTCTGTTACTTTATTTTAAATTCTAGTTGATATTGCAAAGTTTTCTCGCCAGGCTTCAAGTTATGCACTTGTGTGGTTCGGACCAATCAGTGTCGCGAATCCAGTTGCCTCGCAAGGTAAGACAGTGATGGACGATGATAGACAGATGGTTCATCCAATCACCTGCCAAGTATTTTTTTTTTGGAAAGTGCCTGCCCCTTTCCAAACAGTTTCCGTGGATGACTTCTCAGATGGTTCTGTGTAACAAACCATCTGGCGCATCAGGTTAAAAGTTTTCGAAGACACTAAGTAAGTCATGCACAAGATGCCTAGAATATTTCCATTTGAGGAACCACTGCAGCCAGTACAAACATCATATAAGAGTTTGAGCAAGCTGATATGGAATATACACGTACGTATATATACAGGTATAGGTATACAACATTGTCAGACAGTGCGGAATAAGATCATTTTTATAACCCCAAAGCAGAAAAAAGGGGCAAACTAACAGTATGCACATATAAATTTTATTCAGAAAATATATTTTTTTGTAGTTCCTTTTTGAACTCCTCATCTCCTGTCCCACTTCTCTTCTGTCTCCTTTTGCTCCCTTCCAACTGACTCCTCTTCCAACCCTGCTAGTTTATGTGGCCACAGTCGGGTCATCAAAAACATTACTGGAGCGCCTGTCTACATTCCCCTGACTTAACTTCTCCAGCAGCTAAACTGTCTGAATGTGCGTGTGTCTTTCCAACTGTTACTGTCTGTCTGTTTAAGGCTTTAACTGTAACTTATTTTAATGGCACATATGATATGAAGATATTTTTAAATATTGTATCTGGCAGTGAGCTGTTTTTTTGTTTTCTTTTTACAGGCTCATATGCGCAGACACAGACACATGGATCCTGTTAATTTCCAGGTGGGTTGTGTGTTCAGAAGGTCTAGTTCAAGACAAAAATCTGGTCCTTGTCCCTTCTTGACCTCTACACACACACAGACACACACACACACACTGTAGACAAAAGGCCTGTGGGCAGTAATATCAGAGACAGTTGGTGTTTTTGCAGCACTTAGCGGCCCAGTATTCCCTTACCACAACAACATCCAATCACCTGCCAGCTCCTGACTTTTGACCTCTGCTACAGAGCCAGGGATAGAGTGCATACCAGTGTAGGTTAGGGTGGTCCGCAAGCCACGAAGCTGAAAGGCCCTGTTTGCCTCCAGGCAGGGAGACCTCAACAAAGCCTGTAACCTCGCAGCAAACACGAGTGATTAGAGAGAGGGAGAGAGGGAGGTAGAGGGAGGGAGAGGGAGGCTGTTAGCTGTTCATCGATACACTACATTAGGCGAGTACATGGATGACTATCTTTTCATTACATATGTGGACAGATGAACCTCCCTGAGGGATCACCCCTCCCTTCACTCCACCATCTCTGCATCTCGACCCACTCCCCCCTCATCATCCCACCCCCTTAAACCTCCTCCTCCCCTGATCTGAAACACACCCAACGTCCTCCATCCATCTTCTCTCTCCTCTTGCTTTCATCCAGCTTCATCAGCTCGAGCCAGATTTTTGATAAATCATATCTTGAAGTAATTCTTGGCATTTCGTCCTGTTTGTGCACCAAATGATGAGCTCTACCAAATCTGGACAAATCGGATAATTAAGCTGTATAGTTTCCAGTTTTGTGAGTGATTGGCTAAACTTTCTGGAACTCACTGGTGACTTAAAACAAATAAATGTGACCTGATCTTGCTCTTTCATAATTTGTCTATCTTTCTCTTATCTATCCATCAACAACTCTTCTTCCTCCTCTTCTAAACCTTTCCCCCCCTCCTTTCTCTCTAATCTCCAGATTGTATCACTCTATCTATCTCTCTCCACCCCAGCCATTTAAAACAATAAGCTAAATGGAAGAAAGCCAATTTATGGGATGGAATTGTACTGTAAGCAATTACCATGAAATCAGCCTTTTTATTTTATTAGTGATATACCCAAGGGCACAAACACACATACTCTATATGAGTGGTAAAGAAGCACATTGGTTGGTGGGCACATTAATTCATTAGCTGCTAAACAGCACTGGATAATAGTGATGTGTTGATGGGAAAATGTACCATGCATGTGTGTATGTCTGATGGGAATCAAGTTCATAGACCAGAGGGAAAACGATGATTGAATTCTGGGCCATACTCATGACTCAGTACTTTATGGGGAGCATTGCTCTTTCTCAGAACCACTAAGTGGAGTGGATAAGTGCGTCTCAGTGTGTCTCAGTGTGTGTGTGTGTGTGTGTGTGTGTGTGTGTGTGTGTGTGAGTGTGTCTTCCTTCATCTTTGTGCATGCAGTCCTGTTTACTAGCACTGACGCTCTATCAACCATTTCACCGCTACTGGGTACATTTCTTCCAACAAGCATTTAGGCAAACCCTTTGCTATTTCCTGTCATATACAGGCAAATGTAAAGATGCTGCCAGCTCCGTTGTAAATGTGTGAGGAGGAAAGTCATCACTTACTGTTTCCAGTCACTCAGCAGAAAAATGCTCAACCAGAACTCCACTATAAACTTTAGACAAACGAGCCAATTACAAAAAGGAAAACATTCCCATTGTCTGTGACTTATGAATTGTTTTTATTGTTGGTCTGTCTACAGACTAAATGTGCTGTTACTGTTCTGTCTGGGTCTCAGTTTTCCAAGTAAATGGAACAAATAAAGAGCCATTGAAAGAACAAATATGAAACTAAAGCACATGCTACAACCACAGCTGGCAAGACTGCGAGTCTTATTCTCTCGTCTCTCGTTGTCTTATCTGTTGAATTATCAGTGTCTCTCCCGCTCCTTTGTCAGCACAAAGATGACCCAGTGTATGTACCCAGTATGTAATATTTCTGCATACACTGTGTATGTGTTTATACAGGAAGTACAGAAATGAGGGAACAAGGTTAGGCATGCAATGGTGAGAGTTAAGGTTGGATTAGAGGTGATAGAATCAATGGAAGGTCCTTATCTGTTAAGAGGTACAATAAAAGTGTGCATGCATGCATGTGTGCACATGTGTGGTGGGGGCAGAGGACAGGTCGAGGGAGGTTTGACTGTCACCCCAAACTCTAGCAGCAGCTGTCTGTCTGATGTCCTCACTCCCTGGCTCCATGTTCCTAGCCCGGCATGTCAGAGGGCTAACAGGGGCTAACTGGATATAAGTAAAGGATTAAGCACCTGGACATCACACAGAGCAGTCAGTCCGCCTCGACATGAGATGGATGTCATCACCTGGATAAGTGATGCAGTGCAGGGGGTGATCGACAGAGGGGGAGGAGAGGAGGAGAAACTACAGGGAGTGAAAGAGGTGAGATACAGTAGCGAGGCTGATGCCCAGGCCAAGACGAGCTGAGTTGTATCCGTGTCCAAAAAGTCTCTGGAGGGAATAAAATTTGATCTGCTCTAGTCTATCAATCAGCTAAAACAGAACTGGTAGGACATGTTGCACATGAGACAAGTTAAAGAGATGAGGGAGGAGAGGAGGAAAGGGAGAGAGGGAATCCCCCTAATTGGCAGAAGGGTGCCATGTCGCAAGCTGAGGGTTACACCTCAGTGCCAGGTCTGGGCCTGCGGTCAAGTTCATCAGCCTGAGGTTCAGCATTGTCAATCACTGGAGTATGCAGCTGCTGTGGCTCTGTCTGACAGTCTGTCTCTCTTCCTGCCTGTCCTTCAGCTTCCTCTCCACTGACCAGTCTGTCTGACCCCCTGTTTGTTTTTGTGTAACATATAATCAATACATTTCACAGTGTCTATGTATCAAAAACATACAAAACTAAATGCCAGTTATGCTTTGTACATTTACATTTATTTAGTGAGGTTGTACTCAGCTTTCTACCATCATCATCATGACGAGGATGACAGAACTAGTCAAAAGCTTAAGGGATCACCAAACTTATTACAGTTTATCTTGAGGGGGACATGAGTGTCTGTGCCAAATTTCATGGTAATCCATCCAATAGTTGATGAGATATTTCACTAAAAACCACAAATGTCAACCTCAAGGTGGAACTTAAAGAGGAGAAGTGAGGGAATCACCAAAGTCGATAAAATTCATCATCTGGGGACCATGAATGTCTACAAAATTTTAGATGTTGTGAAAAATTTGACCTGTGGGTGGTGTTAGATGAAAAGTCAACAGATCACCATTCATCCTCTGGGGACCATGAATGTGTGTACAAAATTTCATAGCAAACCATCCAACATGTCTTGAGATAGTTCAGTCTGGACCAAAGTGGTGTACTAAAAGTAGTGTATCTATATTGTTTGTTAATGGAACTTCAATAAAAATTCAATAGGCAGTAACAAAAATACACAATTAATCAATGTTGAATATACAGTATAGAGATGGGGTAATAAAAGCATATGTTGTTTAGAGATTTAACAGATGTTAATGTATATATATGGTACAAACACACACACATGCACATGTAGTATAAATGTTTGTATGAAGGTGTGTAAGCATGCATGGGCATTTGTCTACATGTCTATGAGCTGGTATGTACTCTTGTCTCTCTGCCTGTTCTATCAAACAGCCAAGCCAGAACAAGCCAGGTGAACTGTAGAAAGAATTATTTATGGTCTTGTTATTGGTATCTCACAGCTGAGTTGCTCAATATTAATAGCTGATGTTTCCCTTCGTGGCTCTGTGTGAGAGAGCAGCGGGGACAGAATTATGATGTCTCACTCAAATGTAAAACACAAATCAATAAAAAATCATTTGTGTGGATGACACAGATATGGAACAACAGAAGGGTCAGATGGATAAGAATGTAGCCTGCAAATCGGCTGGTTTTTAAAAAAGAAAAATGTAGCTGACTGGATGATTTCTGGAGTGAGTGTAAAAGCAGATCTGAACACTTCCTCTCCGGATTGGAGTGACAGAACGCTGTGTTTGTTGTTTAGTTTATTGTTAGCAGAGATGTACTCAAACCAATACAGAAACTATGAAGTGCGTGCATACCTTAGTCTATTTGTGTGTGTGTGTGTGTGTGTGTGTGTGTCCCTTGTGTGCACTGGTGCATTGTGCATTGGCTTTTTGTCTTTCATTCTCTGCTTTTCTCTCCCGGCCTCTATCCATTCTTCTCTCTCACCCTCTGCATAATGTCAGCTCTTCCCTTCTCTTCTTCTTCTTCTCTCCTGCCTGTTTTTTCGTGCCGTGTGGCAGCGGAGGAGAGGAGACGCCTCTGTAAATGTTTACTGTATGAGAGTTTGTTAAAGATGTGACTGTAGAGGGATAAACATAAAACATCTGGACACAGACCCAACATCTGCTGCCTTGAGGGAGGTGGATGGAGAGAGCAAGGCCACGGGAGAAGCACTGAGGGGAAAGAGGAGAGGAGCGAAGGAAAACAATGTGGAAAGAAGAGAAAAGTGATGGATATAAGAAAAAGAGGAGATTGGAGCCTGTTGATATCAATTGATGCTAATCCCCTGACAGTGAGATAGAAAATCTTTTTAACACTTAAAATACTGAAATAGCTGAACAAATTCTGTCTCTTCTCCTCTTCCTCACCCCATCTTTGTCTTTCTTTCTCTTGCAGACAAACAGCAGAAGAGACTGAGAGTCCAGCATCCAGTGCAAGGGTGGGCCATGTAGAGGAGGGAAAACAAAGCCAACAAGGAGCAGATGTTCAAACACACACACACACACACACACACACACACACGTGGACACACACTGACACAAACATACACATTTGGAGTACATAGTTTCTGTCCTAGAATTGAGACCACACCACTTCTTCACAAATACACACATTGATGTAAAAAAGAGAAGTTAGGGAAGAACATCAGAGCCAGATAAGCATCCTCCCAACAAGAAAGGAAATAGCAGCTTTGCAGAACCTTAACTTTTCTTCTAGTAGCTTTTACGCTTTTTGTGGCCTTCCTGAAATCCCAGGACATGTGTGCACGTGTGTGTGTGTGTGTGTTACAGTCTGATCCATAATCATCAAGAGGAAACAGCTGCATGGACCTGTGTGGGTTGGAAGGGGCGGGGTTCCCAGATAACCTCTGACTTCTCAGACAGGAAGCTTGGAGAGAACCTCAGGAAGTTGCTCTCAGGACTGATGTACAAAACAGAGGTTACATGTACGGCAGCGTGAAAAATAAACACAGCTTTCAGGTGCACAAGCACAATGACTCCAGTGTATGCATCAGCACCTTTTCCCTCGTTTCTTACGCAAATGGCACAGTGCATGTGAAAAAAGTGCATTTGACAAGTCTGTGCATATAACAAAACAGCCACATAATAATGTGGTGTGTTATAATGTCTGCTAATGTAACACCTGAGCAGCTTTTGCAACACTTTGACAAACAAAGTCATCAATCAATCAGTCGTCAGGCCATCAAACTATTTGCTCTGTACGTTCCCAAACTCTTGAGCAGTTCTCTATAAAAACCCCACCTCGGGCTAGAGGAGGAGAAACTGGCACTGTGCCTCTCTTTCAGTGCTTCTGCACAGAAAGGAAGCAGCCTGAGTAGTTTCATTGTAAGTCCTTCCTGCTGCTCTTGAAAGGCAGAACCCATGCTCCACTGAGGCCTGTCCTTGTGTCAGGGATTTGTTTACATCAATCAACAACAGCACATGTCCAACATGGCACAATCACAGCTGAAAAATATGACAGAACAGCACGCAAAACTGACATATGGCTGTGAAATGCCACTGTGATGGTCTATTGTCCAAACAGGTTAGCCTCCAGGGTAGCAGTGCATTCCTCACGTGTTTTATGTTCTTCATGTGCAATATCTAAATGTCACTGTCAACATATACTCCACAAACTTTAATGATGATTCAAAGATGGTTGATTCTTTCTGCTATTGGTGCGAGAGTGTAAGTTGCCACAAAATATAGCACACTCAGCAACAGAAATAGCGGGCCTGCGAGATGGCTGTTCGTGAGACAAAGCTCTTTCGATCTGTGAATCTCATGTTCTGGTTGAAAGAGAGACGATGGTGCTGTCTCTGAGGCTATGCTGGTTTCACTTCTCCGCTGCACAAAACCACATACACACACACACACACACACACACACGCACACACACACACACACACACACACACAAATATGTCCCCTGTCACACCACGTCTACACACAAATGCACACATACACTTGAGGGCGGACGCACGTCAAAAGCAAACAGTGGAATCCTACTCCCATATAACGTCACGCGCCCACTGCTACCCGACATGGCACTCAGACAGATAAAGACAGCGGGGCGTTTGTGATGAGCTGAATGAAAGTGTGTGAGTGTCTGAGTGCTCCTACATCGACTGACAATGACGTCTGTCCATTCTCTCCACCTCCATCTGTGTCTCCATCTCTCCGTCCCACACTCTAGACAGAAAGAGCACAATGAGCAGGATGTGAGGAGAAGTAAAGCTGAGGGAAAAGTGAAATTTACGACAAATATGTACAGATATGGGAAAGGCAATAATAAAAAGAAAAAGGTCATTCAGCTCCAATATAATCGCTCCCAGACCCAGGGGAATCAGACACAGCTGTGTTATCATTGGTGTCTGTGCACGGCCTGTCAAAGACTCACACAAAGACACACGCTTTGACACACATATGCACAATGGGTAATTATTGCCAGTTAGCTCACTCATTTATCGCTATTACACTAAAACGACTTCCTCCGCTGCCTGTTTGAATGCACGTCAGTCTGGGAATGCCATTTAGATACGTGGGCTTGACAGATTAGAAACAATTTAGCAATTAAAGCAAATTTATCAATCAGGTGCATTTCACTTACCACTACTGGCTCTAATTTGTTCACAAATAGATCACACGTATTGCCTACACCTGCAACCTCTGACATTCAATTGCTCATTATCTGCCCACAGTTAGACAGACAGATGTGGTATATACTGTGAAGATTTTTAAATGTGTAAGTGTGTATACAAGTTCAAAACATTTTCTTTGATTATTTTTCATTTTAATTATATTTTGATTTACTGATTTAGCAGCACATGGAAACATGAAGTGAAAAAGAGACGACCAATGTCCTCTTAGGACAGCAGGACACCACTTAAACAAGATTATTATTCTATCGCTGTTCTAAATGTTCTGTGAGGTTGTACGGTAGGCATAGATGAGTTTTGAGCTAAATGCTAACATCAGCATGCTAACATGAATGATCATGTTTACCATGTTTACCACATTACTTTAGCATGTACAATATCGGAACAGTATCGGACAAATTCGAGATTTGACCTGATGCTGGCTCTAGATGAAAAGTCACGGGATCACCAAAGTGATTGCCTTTCATCATGAGAGGAACATGACGGTGTGTACCAAATTTTATGGCAATCCATCCATTGTTGAAACTCAAAGTCTATAGGATTCATCCTCTGGGGACCTTGAATGTCAGGCCATCCCAGAGAAATCCATCCAATATTTGCAATATTTTGGTCTGGACCAAAGCCGGGAGACCAACATTGCCATTCCTGGAGTAACACCACAAGCCTGTTCAAACAGCTTCAAAATCACAAGTCAAGTTAAATTTGTGGGATATGATATTGTCTCCACAATTGTCTTTGCGTGCAGAAACCAGGGAGACAATGGGGTTGTGCAGAACCACTGAGGCATCAGTTACCTAAGATTTACATTGTTGTTGACCTGGATTCGAATAGAGAGAAACAAAACGAGAGAAACAGAGACCTCTGGACATTCATTATTAACACAGCCTGCAAAAACGCATGATGACACCTGTAGACAGAAGTAGCGGGAGAATTGAAGAACAGAAAGAGACAGCGGGAGGAGACACAAGATAGTGGATCAGCATGGCTGCATGTTGACCTCTGGTAACCTGGGACTGTGGAGGTTGCAGAATGGTTCCCTGGATAACTTTCAAATATCTGCCAACCACAAATATCTATCACGCATGAGTGGAAACAGAGCTCTTGTTATCTTCTAACATAATACAACTGACAAGTTTCTATTAATAGTGTTAGTGTTAGTAGTAGTATTGTTGTGTGTTATGGTTTCATTAGTGCTAGTTGTATCACAGGAGTTTGCTCATTATGCACTTGAAATAAATCTCCCTGGCTGTGATTTAACATATGATTTGTCATTCACTTTTCTTTCATTGAAGCGTGAATGTTTGTACTTTAAAACATTTATCATTTCAAAGTGATGGTCCAATTGCCTCACTTCTGAACAGCAGACAACATGGCTTCCAAAGGCAATAATAGCTGCAGTTCATGGAGAAAAGGAGGATTGGTTTGAAGCCATGTGGGATGTGTCCATATTTTAATGCATATCACCAGAGTTTCTACAGCTGCTTGTAATCTCCTTGACACAGGTAAGAGATCAAAGTGTTGCTCAAGGATACTTTATTTCGAGATGTAGCAGGTACCGAACGTGTGACCTTCCAGGGTGGCCTGTCTCATCACCATTTCACCCTCCACCAGTGGAGAGACATAGCATGGTCTTGGGAAGTGTCTTGAGAATCCCACAAAACCAACTGGGAACGAGGGAAGTGCACATCAACTTTGCAGAGAGGTTATTCATCAGGCCTGCATGCCTAATTCAAGCATACAAATTTATCTGGGCCTTCTGGCCAGACCACCTGACCTTCGACGCCATAGTAATGGTCTGCCTGACAGAGCCAAAACACACAGACTGAACAGTCCCATGGGCCGGTCTGTGTTTTCTCAAACATGCACACACACATATGTGCACAGGGTTATACAAATACACACATACAAGCACACTAAAGCATGTGCACACACACACAGTCTATGATAAGAGCCGGAGCCCTTAACCCTCAGAGATAGAGGCAGGACTTTAAGTGCAGACAGGATTCCAACCGCTCACTCAATCACTCCAGTGTGTTTGCATGTGAAATGCAGACAGCATGCGTGTTTATGTGCAAGTGCTCGAGTCAGTTTCGGCTGAGACTTTTTTCTATTCCTCTCTGACAAACCAGTCTGACTGCACACATATCCGCACACAAACACACACAAATAGAGAGACACGCACACACATGCAAGTGTGGTAAAGTAGAGAGGTGATTTGGGAAAGATTTCTCACGGCCAGAGTGCCCTGAGCTACCCTGAGTAAATACAGTTTAATGATTGGTTGAGAGGGCGGAAGTGCATTCCACAGAGTTAGCCACTGATAGCTGCCACTGTGAACTCAAATGATGTACACACACACACACAAATACACACACACATTCAACATGCTGCAAGATCACTATCTTTTATGAGAACTTTGTAAGAAATTAGCAGTTGGACACTATGCCTTCCCACTGAACACATGCTGGTCCAGCTGTACACAAATATCACTCTGATACACAAACTCAGGCCATCAAAACACCTGCGCACAAACCGTAAAACACAGAGGACACATTCAATTACAAGGATCTGTAACATCAGGCAAGAACAGTGGTAACAATTCAGACACTGTACACCAGCACTGATCTAATAAATTCTGCACCCTAAGCAGTTACAGGATGCTGAAAAGCTCAATTTACAACAACAGTCTCCACTGTCTCTCTTGCTAAGTTCAGACCATGCTTTTTGTCTGCACAATGATAAATGGAGCGAGAGCAGAAACGATGTCCTACTTAATTTAAGAATATAAATCCTGCTGCATATTTAGGGCAAGACATATCTACCTACATGCTCTTGTCACATTGCAGTATAAACCCATAAGATGAATCATACAAGATGGACCAGATGAGCTGGTTGCCTCGCAGAGCTCCACTGCTCCTGGTTTTCATCAGTATGCAGACGTGTTGCAGGACTGCACTTTACAAATGCTGCACTGCTTCTTGCATGCAAGTGATAGCACCTATAACTCTCAGACAGATGTGAGTTTGTGTGTGTGTGTGCCTGTTTGCACGTAAATCCTTAGACGGGCACTTTCCCGGGCACCGCTTTATATCACTTGTCAGAAGTTTCAGATTTCACGTTTAAAATATTGATCGCCTTCTAGCAGAGCAGCAATAACTTGGCCAAGTAATAACTTAATCTGATATTTAATGGAGGATTCAGATTCATAAAGCACTAACAGGAAGGAAAACCTGAAATAAAATCAAAGGGGAAGTTCTTATCTGTCAACTTAGTCTTATGGCTCTGAAACTGACTGCATCCTGCTTACTTGTCTTTATACACAAGGGTGGACCCAAAAGCAACGCCTGTATATAATAATGCAACAAACAGTTATACCTTATTGAACCTCATAATGTTCAGTTTTTGTTAAAGGATCAGTTCACAATTTTTCCCATATGAATGTAGAAACAGTTTTTCTTGCTGTCCCCCTGTTCACCTCCCTACAAAGTTGGTATCCTCCAAAGTTACTGTCATTGAAGTATAACTGTATATACAGTATAGCTGCAGTAGAGTACTGGGCATGTCAATACTACATTTAGTCAGCAATAATGACAAAGCTGGTACTATTCCTAATCTGTATTAGTGCCCAGTTATAGTGTGTGTTCCTGCTGTTAGACAGCGGCAGTTGTCCCAACTACTGTTTTCAACTTCATTTTACCAGGAAACAAAGAGTCCATTTATCTAGAGAGAGGCAGAAAAGAGGAGGGGAGAGAGAGGAAGGGCTGAACGATGGATGGAGCAGGGAGGAAGGAGGAGAGAAAGAAGACT
This sequence comes from Thunnus albacares, assembly GCF_914725855.1. NCBI lineage: Eukaryota > Metazoa > Chordata > Actinopteri > Scombriformes > Scombridae > Thunnus > Thunnus albacares. Next base: position 25,262,974 of record NC_058114.1, on the reverse strand, counting down.
GAGAGAAGAACTTTCCAAAACAGCAGATCCTGGAATGTTGGTGGAAGGTGCCACATAGCTCCAAATATTTGTTGCTCGGTCGGCACGGCAACGGGACAACCAACACATTTATTAGCAAATCCCGACAATGATACTAGAGAGTCCGGGAGAGAAACACCCAGAGAAAAAGAATGAGGATTAAGTAAGTGGGTTTAACCAAAAGAAAAAAGGCAGAAGAAAAAAACACATGGTAGCTGGTGAGTTTCATTGTTGACTTTATATTGTGAACACATGCATGCACACACTGACAGCTACAGGTAGACGCTGCAGTAACTGGGGTAATACTGAGAAGCAGAGCAAACTGCTGTCACTCAGCTATGTACTTGCTGCTTCCTCCCTTCAGCCTCGCCCTACATAGCCCCAAACAAACACACACATACACACACGGATATTCTCAGAGAGAGAGAATTAGAGGGAATTCAGTGCTCGGTTTCTCTTAACCACAGTAAATGAATAGGTTGCTTTGGCTTTTCTTTCCAGGTATGTGCCTCTCTCTTTCTCTCTCTCTCTCTCTCTCTCTCTCTCTCTCTCTCTCTCTCTCACACACACACATACACACACACACACACATACACACACACGGAAGGTGTCCCATTGGTACCTGTAGAGGTTTCTGACGACAACATACTGCACACAGCAAGGTGTCCCAACTGGGAAAAATAATGGATGACACAGAGTCCTGTACACTGAGTCCAGTAATTTCCAGTAATGGGACACATCATGGCCTCTTCCCAAAGCAAAAAAGAAACACAGAAATCAATTTGAAGTTCTTTTGCCTGACAAAGTGAGTATATTTGATTTAACCATAAGTTAGTTTAACCATCACTGGATTTCATTTGCTGTGATTACTTGGATACAGGCGATGTAGGCTCCCATGAACACTGATTTTACCTGATCTGAGCTCTGTTTTTTGAGGTGTGCTGATATGTTAATTGAATGCACAACTGCCAGCCAATCAGAAAAAAAGTATTCTCTATGGTGTTGGTACAGTATAAAGTGGTATAAAATCCTTCAGCATCTAACAGCTAAACAACCATCCACATCTGAGCCCCCTCCCCTACAACCATAACACCACTCAATATTGATCTGTGATCAGGTTTCATAGCTGTCTCAAAGGAGGGTGGTTTGGATGATCTCTGTGTGTTGATGTGTTGGCGTGTGTAGAGATAGAGAGAGCAAGAAAGAGAAGAGAGAGAGAGAGAGAGAGAGAGAGAGAGAGAGAGAGGAGTCAGGAGATTTTTTTTTACAGTTGCATGTCTCCTGTTTCATAGGACTGCTTTCTGCAAGATCAGGTTCACTTATACTTATCATATATCCAATAAAGTCTTAATATAATTTAAGTAAAATATTCACTGGGCCTCTCCCTCTGTCTCTCTTGGAAGCCTGTATTTATATTCTCTCCTCTTCAGTAAATGAAAAAGAACAAACTTCCATTCTTCCTTCTTTCAGTCTATCAGGCAAACAGTCAAAAAACAATCGCTCAGTCTTGTCACTCTCTTCCTCCTCCTCCTCCTCCTCCTCTGCCTCCCTCCTTCTTCTTCTCCCGTTACTTTTTTATTGCCTCTGAAAAGCCAGGCTAGAATAACCAGCAAGTCCAAACACACGCTGACAACCTCCCAGTCACAGTTGTGCACACAACCACAACACACACACACACACACACACACACACACACACACACACAAACAACATAAAAACACACATGTAGCCCCATACATACTAAAACAAAAACACACACACACACACACCTCATGCGGTTGGTAAGGTTCCCCAGCTTGCAGAGGTAAATGGAGTGGAACAGGTTAGCATTGCTGCCATATAGTGTCCCACCTGTACAAACAGTGCTTGATCGTGACTAAACAGACACACACACACAGACACACACACGCAGACACACACAAATAGTGCTCCATCTGGACCAAGGCACTGGTGGGTTTTAATAGCTATCGATCATTCTCCCTGGTGACACACTCACACACTCACCTCCCTGTTACAAGCTGAACAGAGCCAGCTGAGGACTCATACAGGTCGCTGAGTCTACACACACACACACACACACACACATGCGGGCACCGCACATGTTCGCAAACCCTTCTATGCAGTGTAAAAAAGGCCATTTGGTTTGCCTGTCTGTGTGTGTGTGAGTGCTTCTGTGTGCTTCTGAGTGTTCACGTGTGTGTGTGTGTGTGTGTGTGTGTGTGTGTGTGTGTGTGTGTGTGTGTGTGCTTGTGTGTGTGTGTGTGAGTGAGTCCTGCTGTGGCTCACTCTGCCTGTCTTTTTAGATGAGGTTATTTCATTTACATAATGAGGCCCAGACTCACTCTCATAGATTAAATTACTCTGAGACAACAAATAAAATGCTTGCAGACAAACACCCCCACGAACATACAAATCCATGTCTATGTAACTTAAACTTCAACCTTCAACTGGAAGAAGTTGTTCTCTTGTCTTACCCATGATTTTTTTAAAGCCTTAAGGTAAAGTCAAAGAACCTGCAGTGTGCCCACCCTTACCCAATGATGTCATTGTACACTTGCCCGAGTGAGTTACAGTGTGCTGAAAGGGTCAAAATGAGGGAGAGTCAATCGATACTCCATATGATTCTGACCAATAAATCTAAGATGTGATTAGTCCGGGTAGTTAGCAACGATTAATTGTCAAAGCTAATAAAGTCTTTTGTGGCTGAGGGTGCCAGTGAGACTGCAGGGAATCATGGTTCATTTTATGGGCAAATTAATTAAAACAGCGCCTGAAAAACCCCTGTCACACATCAAACACTCATTCTACACTCACTGAAGGGCGGAACAATGAGACATCAGTCAGGGAGATCCTCTGTTTGAGTGTGTGTCAGTGCATGTGTAGCTGTGTGTGCACATGTAATAATCAAACACAATGATTCTTGTCTTCATACTATGTCGTAAATCCAGAAGGCAAAGCGGGACATTCGTCATTTAGCTGCGTCTTTCCTTTTTCATTATAAAAATGGCTGCCGTAACCATTTTTTATAATGACCCACTTATTAATGTGTAAGTGGATATGTGTGAGGATAGGTGTGTGTGTGTATGCTACTTATAATTCAGGGAAAATTAATTAAAAAAAAGGAGGCAATAGGGGAGAATGAAATATGTGTTGTAGGATAGGGATGAAGAGAAGAGGAACAAAAAGGAAAATCAAATTTGACAGAAAAAAACATATTGAAAGATTGTTATGGAAAGATGCATCATTGTCTATCTGGAGCCTAAATCCAACTACAGGCTACATATTCTCCTCTCACATCTCACTGTGTGAGGATATGATCTCTATAGTGGTTCCCAACCTTTTATTGTCAGAGCCCTGTCTGATGACCTCATGTCAAGTTACAAATGTTTTTATTTTAATATATTTTAAAATGGTTATTATTTAGATTTTAATTATATAAAAGTAAATATATTAGTGGATGTATTTGCCTGTTTGGTTAAGTTTGCATTCATACTATAGCAAACTTTTAGCTATCTGTTATTCATTACAACCAAGTATCTACTATTCATCCATAACTTTTTGCTGTTTTAACAATTTATTCATTACTTTTAGCTATCAATTTTAATCATTCAACCATTATTGGAAGCTTTGAACTATTTTATGAAGTTACTTTTAGGTGTTTCAATTTCTCTGCTCATTTGCTAACTAGTCCTCAAGCACTCTTATACCAACATGTGATGTTATAACTGACTCAATATGTGAATATATGTATTATTAAAATGTGTTTTATCAAAATAGTTGAGCTACTCCATAATCTTTCCATGTACCTCCTGGCAGCTGCAGAGGTATCCCTTACAAGTACCCCTGCTTGGGAATCTTCTTCTAAATATTTGTGCAATGACACTCCTCCTTCATGTCCTCACGCACTGACAGATTCATGCACACATTCATGCACATACGGTAAAAGCAGACCCAGACATGTACACACATACACACATCACATGTGCAAGCTTGCTTACAGGCTAGTCCAACACACAATGTATGCAGTCCAGAGCTTTTTTCCCTTCGAATAACAGCTGAAACAACAATTGTTCTCACAGGGTAAGACCATTGTGACTGTGAACTGTCTCAAAAGCTTCAACAGTCTGTCTCCCTGTCTCTCACTCACCCTGCAAACCTCAAGGGATGCTCAGTTTGACGTAAAAACCTTTTTTTTTTCATTGGCTTTACATTTGTGCTTGTCCTTTGTACTGCACAGTGCTTTGGCCAGTGGTTTAACTTTTAACAATACCAACACAAACACAGAGAGCACTCTGAGATTTTACTGAAAAGAACTGCTGAAACAATACAACCAGGCCACAGCCTGTTTCCATCACAGGGGAAATCCTGCTGCCTGGACGGCCACTGATAGGAGTAAGATGAGAGGGAGAGGGATGAGAGAGAGAGGGAGAGAGGGAGGAGGAGAAAGATAAGAGAAAAGCAAAATGTGTGGGGGGATACAAATGGAAGACATTTGGGATTCAGTCCAGGAGGGAAAATAGTGCAGAGGTAATTTCAGGATGGAGGGAATGAAAGAGGTGAGAGCTAGGAGAGAGGGAGAGGTTAATGATAAGAAAAAAAGTTCAGCGAGAGGCAGGGGTTGATGGGAGGAAAGACTGAAGACTAGAAAACTCACAGGAACAAATCAGTGCAGGTCAGGATGCAGCTGAGCAGGAACACAGTGCTTGTAAAACATGGTGAGTTTGTGTGAGAGTGTGTTGATGCTTAATCTTGGAAATAAAACAAAGAGATACACAGAAAGGAAAATGAAAAAAATAGTAACCACCCATTGTGTAGTTGAAAAAAAATGCAATTAAAAAAAACGTTGTTGTAAATGTGAATTTAAAATATGGGTGTGTGAAGTCAAAACAGTTGCACTTGAGGCAGCTTTAGGTTATGAATATTTTTCTTGTAACTTTTTAGGGTCTGTTCACCTTTACATGGTGTCAGATGTTTTTACAAGTGAACATCCTGGAAGTCTTAGTGTGGACAGCTGCACACTATCAACATTGTCAGACACTTATATTCATTCCTCAGTCAACATCTGCTAATCAGCTCCATGCAGTCTCAGTAGGATTTTAGTTGATGAATGGCTTCTACCAAATGATGTAAGTAGGAAACAGATGCATGTCTTAAATGCAGCTTGAGCCATATTATCATTATAATGCTGAGAGAGAGTGCTGTATATATTAATACTAAATTATACTATTCAGCTTTCTTTTGCCACCGGCAATGGAGGAAATATTCAGGTCCTTCATTTAAATAAAAGCAGCAATATGGCAGCAGTGTGAAAATACTTCATTACAAGCAGGATACAAATAGAACGTAAGTAAAATTATGTTTTTTACTAAGTAATTAAAGTATCAGAAAGTAAAAGTATTCATTGCAGAAAAAGGCTCTGTGACTGGTATATTATTATATATTTTATTGTTGGGTTATTATTATGAATTAATTAATTAAAGTGTGAGGAGCTAATTTAAGAAATTCACATACATACATACATTTTGGATAGTTTAATCTTTCACAATTCATTATATTCTCTACGCTTATATATTTTTTATGTAAAATCTTCATTTTCTTCAAGTTACTGGAACTGTGTATTAAATATAGTGCAGTAAGAATATTTCCCTCTGAACTGTAGGGAAGTAGGAAAATAATAAGTAACATAAGTAACATAAAATGGAAATACTCAAGTGCAAGCACCTCAAATTTTTATAATTAAGTACATTCAAACAATTTCCTAAACCAACTAGAAATAATTCAATAAGAGCAGAGTCACTATTTCCACTAATCAGAAGTATTCACAAAAGAGTCCCAGTATAACTGGTGACAGTGAACCAGCTAAAGTCTGTTAAATATGGTCTGCTGCCTGATTTAGAGCCTTTAAATCATTTATTCTTGACAATGAACACACAAATTCTCACATTGTTAATTTAGCTTGAAATACATGTACCCCTCTTAGCCTCTAGCTGTATCTATCCAACAATATATGAGGACAATACTGAGTAAGTACAGTTTGTGACCACAAGTGACCAAATGTCCAGGCCCTGAACCAATGCAGCAGCAGGATATCCAGGATAGCAGGATTACTCCATGTTGAATAGTCACTTAAACAGTAGGGTTCCTCGCTGCTAATTCTCCCATACATTCTTACAAAGAAAATGACTTTGGCAAGCTACCACGCTGTGTGGTTACCCTCTTTATAACTTTACGCATGGCGACCAGGGAAAAAAAGCAGACCCAATTCATCCAGCGCTCCAGCCATATTGAAACATTTAAGGGTTCTGCATTAAACACTATTTGAAAGTATATAAAACAGAATCTACCAAGGTCTGTCTCTTGCCATGGGACATAGCACTGGAAAGAGCTTTAATTTAAATGAGATAATAACTTTAAATGACATCATATGTTTTACCTTAATTTAGTTTGTGTATTTGGTACAATGGATGAAATCATACATGAGGATCCCTGCTGTCAGGTGGTGGGCACCAGACCACCTACCTATGATTCTTTCATGTGCTTTAATTCAGAAGAAAAGCAGTCATGAATAGATGAATGAGCCAGAGTAGATAAATATTTCACAATGTGCCAGTGGATAAGCATCAAAACTACTTGTCCTTATTCCGCTTCCTTTTCCTTTCACCCCTCGAGTGATAGTTATAAAACTACGACAAAGTGAATGAAACCAACTGAAACTGAAAGAATAAGAAATACTTTATAAGTTTGTCCAAATGTTCATCTGTTAAAAAGGAGAAATAAATTAAGGAAAAAATATTTGAAAAGAGCACTGGGCGGAGTTTGTACCATACAGACTCTCCTTAACCTTACCCTCACATTGACTGTATAACAAAGCGATCTTTTCTCAAGCATTTAAATTAAGAAAAAGAACCCACACAAGATCAGTTAAGTCAACCGATTAGATCAGATTCTATCCGACTTTATTGATTGCCACAGTTTGACATATACAACAGTACATAAAGACAATATCAGTAGCCATAAAAAGTCAGACTATGGCGGTGTTTTATGATCCAGTTCATCCTCCTTAGGTGCCTTTCTGAGCCAGCCAGCGCCAGGGGACTGATTTACTTGTCACACAGGGGGGACATATTTAGACGTGGTGTGCTGGAGATAGTGAGCAGTAAAGCTGGCAGGGCAGAAGATGACCCAGACAGTGGGAGTGTGAAGAACTAGAGGGGAACACGTAAGACACACCAGTTAACCTCCTGCCATTAAACCAGCAGTGATTTCTGATCAAGGGCCAAGGGACAATGGACTGCACTACACTAATTACACACCCTGACATGGATAATAGGAAATGTACTTGTTCTTTATGAGGGGGAACATACGTCTGGACATCTTTTTTTTTCTTTTCCTTTTTTAACAGTAGTTTGTAGTTGCAGAAGAAAAAAAAAGTTTTAAGTGTAGCTTTTGAGATGTGTGGTATAATATGTCTCTATTACTGTAATACTCAAATGCTTTGAAATCTCAAGGGAAGGAAAGACAGGTTGTTACCAAAGTACTTGACTCAATGTGATGGACTTGGCTCCGCATTTCAGGTAAAAAACGGAGCTTTAATGCATTTCCTGGTAAATATGTCTGTGTTTTTATTAACCTGCCTGAGTGTCAAATTCTAACTTCTTCAGCATAAACAGTATAGTGAAAGCCAAGTGGGGAGTGTTTTGTGTATGCGGTGCTATTAAGGACAATTTATATGAGACCACCAACCAGAGACCACCGTGACATCCCAGACCGTGAAGCAAAAATGACAGTCTGAACACTTTCCACTGTGAGTGCACACACACATGGAAAAAATCTTATTTGTTTTCACGTAACTGTTTTCATTCACTTTTTCCATGTTTTTTTGAGCTCATGACTTTCTCCAGTTCTAACCCACAGAAATTAGAGCTCAGATTTAGCTGCAGTAGAGAACAGAATAGATATTTGTGGGGTTCATTTTCATTTACTTGTATCATATCATATCATATATCATAATATAGCTCCATTTTAATTCTTTTTTTGTTTTTTTACACACTTTTTTGTTTTTTACACTACTCAACCTTGCATGTTGTGAACAAACATTGCAAATGGACATTAAGTATGGAAGGATGCATCATTGGTGAGACTGTAGTTTACCAAAAAAGGACTCGCTATTGACCCATGTCCCATTCTGTTTTAAGAGATAAAACAAATAATAATAATGATAATAATAATAATAATAATAATAATAATAATAATAATAATAATAATAATAATAATAATAATAATAAATAATTTGAGCTGGATAAAGGTGAATAAACTTGATTGGCAAAACAGAAAAGAATTGAAAAGATTTTTGTTTACTGTTACTGTTATATGCCTGATCATTTTGTATAGCCTACATGTGGTAGTGAGAAGAAAAGAGAAACAGAGGAGATGAGAGGGGAGGAGAGGAGAGGAGAGGAGAGGAAGAGAGGAGAGATGAGGGGAGAGAGAGAGAGAGGAGAGGCGAGGAGAGGAGGAGAGTTGATGGTGTCATTTTCACTGTATACAACAGAGTAATATATATCATACTATGACCATTTTGAATCCAGATAAACTATACATTAACTACAGGAAAAGATAAAATATAATTTTGTATTTTACTGTAGGCCCACAACAATTGTGACTGTTAGTCATCTTGAATGGCAGAATAGAACAGAATTTTCTTATTAAAATGTGCTGTTATTGTGATATATTATTTTAAAGCCCAAATCATTTTTAAAACATAGAATAGAACAGACCTTTCAACAACTCTTTAAATTACCTCTTCGGGTTAATTTAAAGCGTTATTTGCGCACAAAAGTGTTGTTAAATAGTAAAAGTGTAATGAATAAAGGTTTACTAACAGATAGGTTAAACGTAGGCTGCTTCATAACAGAATAATCGGTGAGAAAGCGGTGCTGTCCTCCTCACTAGCTGTCCCGCCACTGACAGTAAAGCGGGCAACCAGATATTCAAAAACAATACGTCATCCCACAATGCACCGCGCTTACGCTCTCCTCTCCTTACAGCATTACCTCATCCCACAATCCACCGCGAGATTAAGAATCTTCTGGGTGGTCGCCTAGGCAACGCGCGTTATCTGAAGGGCTGGGCCCCGCCCCGCGTCACGCCCTCCAGCCAATGGGAGAGCCCCACCATGACATCATGGCTATTTTTAGCAGTGGTAGCAGATAAGGTTTGCGTCCATGCTGTACAACTCAGAGTATATACACATCCACAGAGGCAGAGGAGGCACCGCAGTTACTGCTGCTGCCTTGAAGAGAAGAGTTAGACTCAATACAAGTCTGGATACTGTGACTAAAGCTTTCTGAACTGTTACATCTGAACGACCATCGCTGGCTGAAAGAAGTAAGTCCTGATTCCTGTGTCAAGAAAAGTGCGCACTCAAAGTTTGGAAGTTTTTTACGCACAGAGAGGACGTTTGGAAACCAGTGTTTTCTCCTTCAGCTGATAACCAGGAGGAAGAGAAGGGACGAAAAGTTGTTTTATAGAAGACTTTGTAGCTATTGTTTTTGTTTTGTCTTCTATGTATACCAAGATGGAAACTACTTTCTATGACGACTCACTCAACGCTTTCTCCCAGCACGACAACGCCGGCTACGGATACAGCAACCCCAAAGCGCTGAAACACAACATGACACTGAACCTGTCCGACCCGACGGGCACTCTGAAACCTCACCTCCGGCCCAAAGCCAGCGACATCCTCACCTCTCCCGATGTGGGCTTACTGAAGCTGGCATCCCCGGAGCTGGAGCGGCTCATCATCCAGTCCAGCAACGGGCTCATCACCACCACGCCGACCCCGACCCAGTTCCTGTGCCCCAAGAATGTCACAGACGAGCAGGAGGGGTTCGCGGAGGGCTTCGTCCGAGCCCTGGCCGAGCTCCACCACCAGCACATGCCCGGCACAACTAACGCCAGTGTCACCTCAGCTGCCCAGACCGGTGTCAACACTGCCCTGCCGCCTGTTTCCTCCGTTGCCGGTGCCACCGTGTACAACAACAACGCAACCATGCGCTCTGACTCGCCGGTTTATGAGGACTTGAACACTTTCAACCCGGCCATCAGCACCGTCTCGGCACCGAGTTACACCACTTCAGCCCCGACTATGTCCTTCCCTGCTGCCCCGCCACAGCTCCCCATCTACGGGCAGCCCTCCTCCGCCCAACTCCCCCGGCTCACGGCGCTCAAAGAGGAGCCGCAGACCGTGCCCGAGATGCCGGGGGAGACCCCTCCTCTCTCCCCAATTGACATGGAGAGCCAGGAGCGCATCAAGGCCGAGAGAAAGCGGATGAGGAACCGCATCGCTGCCTCCAAATGCCGGAAGAGGAAGCTGGAGAGGATCTCGAGGCTGGAGGACAAAGTCAAGACCCTCAAGTCCCAGAACTCCGAGCTCGCGTCCACCGCCAACATGTTGCGCGAGCAGGTGGCCCAGCTGAAGCAGAAGGTGATGAACCACGTCAACAGCGGGTGCCAGCTCATGTTAACGCAGCAGCTCCAGACCTTCTGAGGTGTCAGAGGCGGCGGAGAGAGAAAAGACTGTAGTTGAACGAGACGGACGCTTCCTGTGATAGTGAGTGGCTGTATCTCCCAAAATCGTGACGGGATTTGGGATGATGTGGCGCGACACTGGCAGGACCCGGGGCCGCACAAAAGTTCCTGAGTGCCACGGGCTCCCCGGTGGCGCGTCCCAAGAGAGGGGCTCGGGACAGTGACAGTAGCCATGAACCAGAGGGGGCATGGCAACAAGCAGGATACCTTTCTGTTTCTGTTTCGTGCTGTTTTTACAGAACTGGACAGGACTGAAGTTTTCTTGATTTATATCCAGCTCTGCATGGACCTTGTCATGACCATCAAAGGAGAATTCAGTATTAGAGGATTTATGAACTTGCAATAGAGACTTTTCTTGCTGTAGCCATAATGGCCTCAAACTTGGGCGTGTTGGCCAACTTTAAGCGGCTGAAAAGTTGTAACAAAAGCTGCCTGACTTCTGAGTTACAGTACAACGTACTTTTTCTTATTGTAAGAAATTAAGTTAGAAAAGCTTCAAGATTTACTTGTTTTTTTCTAAAGTTGTGTAATGGGGTTTCACTCATTGTTATATGTATATAAGATCAACTTGGAGTACTTATGTTTACCATTTGTAATAAGGATACTGTATAATTTTTTTATGTTTGTTTTCTGAGCACTTCAGAAACTAATCAATATTTAAGAAAATAAACCAGATAAAATGAAGCAACATTGTCTCTGTGTTCTTGGAAGTGTGTGACAGAAAAAGTGGGTGTGCCATGTAAGGAGCTCAAACAATAAAACATGTTGCAACATGTTGCAAGAGCTGCTAGTTCCCAGTACCTCAAGGTAAATTCCATTAGTGCTAGTATTGATCCAAGCTAAGTGATTGTGTTTCAGCTGACAGACCCAGTTCGCTTACTGACACAGGCCAATTCTGTAAATTGGGGTGTAGAGCTCGGGATCCACAGACACACAGGCCTGCCTGAAGTTATTAGACAAAACCTCTCTTTGTTCTCAGGTGTTGACACTATAACACTGTAAAACATTGTAACCACAACACTGTGGAAGATTTAAGGTTGAGGTATGACATCTAAGGCAGTGGTTCTCAAAGTGAGGTCCGGGGACCCCCATGAGTCATTGAGGGGGTCCCCAGCAAAAAGGGGAATACTTTATTTTCACTATAATTTCATCCATAAGTAACACAATGACAGAATATATGACTATTTGGGTCATGGGTTTCATACACTTTCTCTAATAAAACATCTAATAAAAGCAAAAATCTTATCAGATGGGGGTCCGTGGTCTAATTTGTGTCAGTTTAGGGGTCCTCGATGTGAAAAAGTTTGAGAACCACTGATGAGGTATCAATGATCTGACATAACAAAAGGAAAATCACAAAATCCTTCATGTTATTGCATCATTTAGTTATTCAACATTACTTCCTGGCCTGTTGTAAATAAAGAAAGCCCCAACATGTGAAACAACAGTGTTGAAACAAAACCCACAAGAACTTGCAAAAATAAAGTCTGTCAATATATTACAAATGAATAAACATAGGCTGTAATAAATAACACATTACTGAGGATTAACCAAACAATTTAAATGACCCACTGTGGTTTTGTGGGAGATTGTGTTGTGGATATATCATATTATCATATAGCTATACCAACAAGTCATATGATATAGTGCACCTTCAATGAGTATGCTGTAAACACCTCTCTGAAAAAGTTTAAAAGTAACGAAAATAAACAAAAGAATAGTTTCACCACCACAAATCAAAACAGAAGATTGGAATCTGTTATCCTTAAAAATCACTGACAGGTCTTTAAATACAGCGACTGACACAAGACAACAACTATAGCTGATACTGATACTATTTTCTAATCTCGATAAATGTTTGAAACACAGCCCAGTATTTTCAGTTATGACTAGTTTAGTAAATAAATGCAGTTTAGTTTTATTCACTGTTTTGGTCACATCTTCAATTGTGTAAATATACCTCAAATTTATGAAGTAAAAACTTGAAAGTCAGGAAATTTCATGTAAATATTAACTACAGCTGATGAATGTGATGGGGCAGGTCACATATTGCATACAGTGGGTGCTGCTTATAATGAAACACTAGATGGCGACATAGACCTGACAGATGAACTGTTGTTGCTTTTCTTAAAGTCTCTCACTGTAGTTTACATTGGCTCATCAGTTGTTGCTCTGAGCATGAATCCAAACAGATCTGTCACGATTTCAAGCAAAGAAAGAAAGAAAAAAACTGATGTTAACTATGAGGGCTTGTTGGATAGTTTTGAGTCTGACTTTGATACACAATGTATCTTAAAAGTGAAGCGAAATTTTCATCTACTTCATCGGCCCATTACGTCTATGTAGCCTTGCTGTTTTCTTTCTTTTTTCTTTTCTTCTTATTAATATTTTAATATAGCCTAAATCCACATGGAAGATTTCCATAATGTGCTGTGTAGAATAAATGCAGCTATTCAACTGTCTATTTTTTAAAAAAAAAATCTTAATAAGGGCATAAATAAATGAAATTGCATCAGTCCAATTCAATATTATAATAATATTATTAACAACGAAATGATAAACAAATGGAGAAAGTTGATGATAGTCTAAGGGAAGGTTTATTCTGATTGATTTATCATAAAATACATACACATACACATAAATTGCCGATATTCATTATAAATCTGCTTTCAGTCGCTCTGATTTCTCAAACTTGGGGCAGCATGACATCATTCCGGAAAGAGGTGTCCTTCCCTACCATATTAGGAGAGGGAACGCTCGGAAGATCTACGTCACTCCGGTGGAGGCGTGTATTACGGGAAGTGGAGCGACTCTGTAATCTGCACCATACGGTGAGTCCTGAGAAGTTATCCAAAGAAGATTGGACTCGCTTCCCAAGGGCAAATCAATGAAAAGATTAAGCAGAGACTAAACGTATCTCATACAACATCAAAAAGTTAAAGGGGGAAAAAAAGATTGCAGTGAAATCCATGAATCTAAATCTGCAATAATTGTATGTTTACTATGATATAATCAAGTACTTTTACCTCATTACAATTCAGAGGGAAATATTGTAGGCTACTTTATATTCTGCTACATTTATTTGACAGCTCTATTAGCTCCTTGTCAGATTAATATTTTACATTAAAAATATATAAACATCTTAATATGATGCAGTGTTATGGATTCACTTTATTATGGATTAAAATGATCTCTAGCACCCAGCTACAACATTAAACTGTTGCTTACATGTTAATGCATGTAAGAGGCCATTCTGCTGCATAATGAGTACTTTTGATATTTTGAAGTACATTTTGCTGATAATATTTACTTTTAGTTAAGTAAGATCTTGAATGGGTATTGCTCTTATTTACAGTAAAGGATGAGAATTCTTCCACTGACTTATTGTGGCATTTGACATGAGAAACTGTTCAGCTTGTGTTTGTGGTTTAAGGTTCCACAAGATCATTAAAATTGGGCTACTCGTCACCTTTGACATAAAGGCGAGATGTGAATCAGAGATTAAGCAGAATGGGGTTACCCAGGGAGTGCACCATTTTTGCACCCACACAGGCTCACTCATGCAGAGACAGATGTGCGCTTTCCCTCCCTCGTTCTCTCACTCTGTCACACACATAAACAGCTGAATTTCAAAACTTGTTATTGTGGTCACTGTTTGAAACATCAAAATGGAAAATAAGATTTCTGCTCTGATTAAGCCCATAATAATAAACAATGAATTATAATCTCAAACTACAGGATAATAATATATAGCTGTTGCCATGCTTCACCTAATCAAAGTAACAATGCTAGTTTGTCACATAATCTCACAAAGCACAGGTTAAACTGGATAGATTTGCATGATGAATGGCTTCTGTCTGTATTTCGTTGCTGGGGCAACGTATTTCCCTTAGCAATAAGGTGTGAAATACACCCCTACACACACACACACACACAAACACACAGCCAGAACCGCAAGATATCACAATGTGTTAAAGTGTACACAGGTTTGAGATTTCATTTAAAATGATGAATGTACTCAAGGATTTTAATGCTCAAGCAGCATCAAACTATATGAATCCCTATGCTGTAGATGTGATCCGGGCGAGGAGAAGAGATCTGGTTTATGGGATCTCACATACCGAGGATCTACTGGAGCTACTTGTTACAGAGGGGGTCATGACAGCTGCAAAAAGATCAATTGTTTTAACCATCAGGACTCGCAAAGACCAGAACTCTAGGGTCCTGGACATCTTGGAGGCCAGGGGTGAGAGGGCATGTCGGAAATTCTTCCATCCTTGTCTCATGCTTGCAGAACCTGACCTTTATCAGCGAATTAAGACTTACCTGGGGAGTGTGAATGAACGAATTAGAGACACAAGCAGACAGCTGATAGGATATTTGCTGGAGAGGGAACAGGAGGGAATGGATAATGTTGCTGATCGAAGTGTCACTCAGAAGACTCATAGTGTGTTTGCCACCTCAAAGACAAAAAGATCTAGCCACTGCAGAGACACTGTGCCAATTTTAAAATTAGGGGACCATGAACCAGCACAAAGCAAATCAGAAAGTCTCATCCACATGATTGTTTCAGATGGGGAGGTGGCTCTGGCCAATGATCTATTAAATGACACTAATATCAACACTGTCAATTCCTCCAATGAGACACTGCTACATGTAGCTGCTGAGCATGGGCATCGATCCATTATTGAGCTCCTGCTTCAGAGAGGAGCCAGACTGGACCTGAAGGATAATAAGGGCCACACAGCTCTTCACAGAGCAGCCAGCAGGGGTCACACTGAGATAGTCAGAGCCCTCATAAAGGCCGGGACCCTCAACTACACTCTGGATCTGCAAGGCAAAACTCCCATTCACCTGGCAGCAGAAAATGAGCACCTGAATTCTGTAAAAGTCCTGGTGAAGGAGGAGGCAGAACAGTCTGAAAGCCACACACAGGACACGTTTCTCCACATGGCAGCCATGGAAGACAACTCGAGGCTGGCTGAGATGCTTCTGCAGAGCGGGGCTGCTGTCGATGCCAGAAACAACAATAAAAAAACAGCTCTGTTTTATGCAGTTGCCCGGAGCGATGAGAAAACAGTGACTGTTCTTCTAAATGCAGGGGCTAAAGTGGACTATGATGTTATAAATGAAGCCATTAAACTAAATCAAGAATCAGTTCTCCATCTGCTGCTTGGTGAGTCTTTTCAGTTTATGATATTAAATGCAGATATACCATCTGATTATCTGACTTTCCTTTTTTGAGAAAGCACAAACCTGTGAACATTCAAGCTGATATTATATTTTGTTCAAAGCAAGAGGAGCTCTGAGTGGAGAAGTGCTGGGTCCTGCTCTCTTCTCAGCTGTCAGACAGAACCACGATGGAGTGGTAACTGCTCTGATAGACAGCGGAGCAAATGTGAACATGTCTGACAAACAAGGATACACCCCTCTCTTATTGTCAGCTGAGCTGGGGCACACAGAAGTCTTCAGGTGACATCCTCCAGCAAGGACTGCATGTTGCTAAATCACACCGACTGGTCTCTTTGATGCCTTCACATTCTGAGAGCTATGATTTTATCAGTGACTAACATTTTTTTAGAGTTAAATATACAAACAGCAATTCCACAACGGAAAATGTTTCTCCTTTTCTCTCTCATTTTTCTCCCTCTAAAGTAATCTCCCTCCCACTCAGAACACTGTTAGACAAAACATAAAACTGGCACATATTTATATCTATCCCATCCTGAGATAATCCACAAAAAGACTACAAAGATCAAAGAGCTGAAACAGTACTGTATTGAATAGTGGATTTAATAAGTTCAGTGGATCAATAAGGTACTTTTCTGTCAATCATTCAATTGAAGCCAGTCTTCAAGAAAAAAAGCTAAATATACCCTACTTCCAGCCCTGTCTCTGTCTCATGACAGAATAATTTTAAGTCAATATGTGTAATACTTGTGATTATAGTATTGCTCAAAATATTCTAGTGGCATAAATGACAATCTGTTGACAGTTCCAGTGAAAAGTCATGCTGTCCCTTTTGCTTCCAGTCCTTCATTTTCAGTGTTCCTGGGTCAAATCTGTAGGTGGAGGAATGAATTGCTGCCTGCTATAGTCTTTGTTATATCACCTTTGGGGGGGGGGGGCACCTGTGTCAGAATTTGTATTTTACATGTGGCTTTAAATCTTTCCATACAGAGACAGGAGTGAATTGTGACTTTCTTTTCTTTTTTTTTCCTTTCAGAGTACTAGTAGCAAAACAAGCCAAATTGGATGCTACCTTATCTGATCTCTCCTCAGCCTTGCACCTGGCTGTCCACAGTGGCAGTTTGTCTATAGTGCAGACACTGCTGGAAAAGGAATTAGACCCCAACAGAGCTGGACCTAAAGCACAAACCCCTCTACATCTGGCTGCTCAGTATAAAAGGTCAGACTTAGTTGGTCTGCTGTTAAGAGCTGGAGCACAGGTACTTGTTGAAGCAGTTGTTGATAGGTGTCCAT
Organism: Thunnus albacares; assembly: GCF_914725855.1. Taxonomy (NCBI): domain Eukaryota; kingdom Metazoa; phylum Chordata; class Actinopteri; order Scombriformes; family Scombridae; genus Thunnus; species Thunnus albacares. The sequence goes on along the minus strand of NC_058114.1, from coordinate 25,245,883 downwards.
GTTGCAGATATTTACAGTATGTTTGTCGATGCTGAAAGTTGTGTGCCATTTCTTTAGGTAAATGCAATGGCCCAGGATGGGGTGACCCCTCTACATTTAGCCAGTGGGCAAGGTCATGCAGAGACAGTGATCCAGCTTCTACAAGGCAAGGCAGACCCAGGAGTGAAAGACAGGCTAGGGAGGACAGCCCTGCACTGGGCAGCCTCTTCCCAAGGAGAGAGTTGTGTAGTAGACCTGCTGCTGTCAGCCAAAGCCAACCCAAACTGCACTGATAACGAGAAAAAAAATGCCCTCCACCTGGCTGCTATGGAAGGAAAAGTAGACGCTGTGACTTCACTGTTGTCGTACAAGGCAAAAGGAGAAGCTAAAGACATGGATGGTTCCACACCTCTGCACTGTGCAGCAGCTAATGGGCATGCTAGCGTGGTTTCAGTTCTTCTACAGTCACTCAACAACAAGGGGATAGAAGAGAAGAATGCATGGAGGAAAACACCACTTCACGCTGCAGCTGAGAAGGGCCACGATAGTGTGGCTGTGCTGCTCCTGGAAGCTGGGGCAAAGATCAATGCTACAGATCACAGTAAAGACACTCCTCTGCACTGTGCTGCACGAGGTGGACACCAAAAGGTAGTGAAGAGGCTTGTGGGCTGGGTGCAAGCTGGGCTCATGGGGCAGAAAAAGAAGGTGAATCTGCAGGCTACCAATAACTTGAGGAAGACAGCACTGCAGGTGGCAGAGAGTGGAGACACACCGGAACATGAGAACATTGCAACTTTACTCAAGAGACAGATGTTTCTCATCAAATAGAGGAAAAGAGGTTAAGAGAGCAAATTATATTGATATTACCTTTTATCTATCTATATGTTCAGCGAATCTAATCATTGATGAAACCATATGAATGTCATAACATATGCTGTGAAAGGTATTTTTTTTAACATAAATTATCTGACAGAAACAAAATTTGAATATGGAAACAAAACCATAAATACTGTAATTTTTGTTTAGACATGACTAGAGACTGCACAGTCTGGTTGTTAAGGGTTTTTAATTGTAGGTTATGTACCATAGTAATGTAGCAAGTATGAAGTCATGAACCCCCTTCCCGTGTCCAAAACTATCCATGCCAATAAAATGCTCTTGAACACCAAACCCAATAAAATCCCAGTTCTGAAACAGACCTCAATTAAAATTTTGAATGAAGAAAGGAGAATTTTCTCTTTGGGTCAGGATTATACTCACATATGTCAACATCTCAGACATAAATTTGCCATAAATATTGCTGCAAAAGAAAGAATGATGGCCATCGAAAAAAGATAGTATTTGGTATATACATTTATGCCATGCTAGCGACATGGCTCTATATGGCAATGTTGGTCTGTTGGTTGGTGGGTCAGTCTACCACTTCAGTCCTAACTGAAACATATCAAAAGCTACTGGATGGATTGTCATAACATTCGTGGTTCCCAGAGGATGAATCTCACTGACTTTGGTGATCCCATGGCTCTTCCTATAGCGCCACCAGCAGGTCAAAGTTTTCACTTATCCTGGGAAATATGTCTACTAGATGGATTGGCAAAACAAAGTGTACAGACATTCTTGGTCCTCAGAGGATGATTCCCACTGAATGTGGAGATTCCCTGACTTTTACCCTTATGTCACCATGCAGTTCACGTTTGTAGTTTTGAGTGAAATATCTCAACAACTATTAGAAGGATTACCATGATTTCAGGTACAGACATTCATGCTGCCCTCAGGATAAACTGTGTAACATGACTTTTCATTTACCACCATCATCTGGTCTAAAATGCACTTTGTCCAGTACTTTAATTTATGACCAAATACCTGCAAAACTAATAACATACCCATCTGCATGAGCTGTTGTTTAGTGCTACCTGCTGTGTTTCCAAAATTTTATTTGCAATTTTGATGAAAACAAGTTTTGATGTGGTTGCTGTGTGGTCTGTGCCCAGTTCTTTAAGTTAAAAAAAATTCTGTCAGAGACGTATTATACCGCATTTCACATACACTTTTATCCAGGGCTGGATTAGCAGTTGCCTGCTTTGCCTGAACATCTGCATAATGTGTTTCATCAATCAAGTTGTAGTGCAGCCACCTCATATAAAGGGCAGATGGTGTTTGGCACTGGAAACTTTTAAAGGGATGTTAATGACGCAGGTGAGCAGGTAGGAGTATGTGCAAAAAAATGGTGATGTTGTTTTTACAAAAACATGAATGAAACAGAGGCAAAAATGAACCTCAGGAAACTCAACAAAAATAAGTTGCTGAAGCAAAAAGATCACCTGCCATCTTCCCTATTCCATCACAGCTGACCAGTGACTGGCCTGTTACCTTCTCAGCCCCACCTAACTGGAATGTACCATCTACTCAGGTAACCACAGGATGAGCTAGACTGATACCAAGCCTTCACAACATACAGAACACCATCTATGGAGGATTTCTATGTTAATACTGACAATCACAATTTCCTATGGTCACACACACCCACAGCCATGAGTGAGCCAAATTATCCAAAATACCATTGACAACAGAACAGGTTTTTCCTTTCTACCTTAGCTTGAGAGTGCCTAGTGACTCACTGCTTCGTGCAGCCAACGATGTACAGCTGTTGTCACTATCGCTGATTAAGCAGACAATCTGCCCAACTGTCATAAAACTCTTAAAAAAGATCACAGCAGGAGTGAAGCCCTTCAACAAAATATAACAATGTGAAACACAAACTTCTCAACTGAAACCCATATTCCATTATTTGTGTCACATGACTGTTAAATCAACAGAAACACTGGACTGAAATTAGTGATCTAATACACAAAACACTAGTAATGTTGGGAACCAGGGCCAGATGAAAAGAGAGAGAGAAAACCTTCTCACAGTATAATAACAGTATAAATAAAAAAAAAAAACAATATTACTAATACACAGATGGTGAGAGAAATCGTGTCAAAAGGGGCCCACAGCTCATTTTTGCCACCAGTGCGTTGCCCTGACCTGCCCTACAAATGATCTGCAGAGATGCAAGTTGTGCTGTTTGATTATGATCTCTTAAAGCTGTAAACCATAAACCAGATCTCTGTTAATCTGTTAGTCATGCACATCTTCCTTTTTCATGAGGTGTTTCTTCCTGTATGCTTGTATAAAAAAAATGCAAAAGTTGCTGTAAGCAAACCACCAGATACCTAAGAAGGTCATGGTGGGTACTTGATGGGCTACATCAGCAGTTCTTTGTAATTATTTCAAAATCCCCCCATTACCATTTTCCATTTTATTGCTGTTGTATTCCACGAATCAACACTTTTGCAACAGCTAATGCTATGTTGCAATAAGGAATTCACACATTTGCATTTAAACCTGGCCCAAGGTATAATGACATTATGTAAAACATTTTTTGAGGGTATGAGATAAATATAATGATATATACATGAGAATATATTGCACAGAAACAAATACCACATAAGTACTTCGGAGAAATTCAAAACCTAAGTATAGACTATGCTTTTGTTTTTTACATTTCAGATAGGGAAACAATATTTCATTTGTTTTTTCACTGTGCTCATTCAAATTTATTTTGGCTAGATATGCAGAACTTAATGAATAGGGAAATGGGTCGGCCTACTAATGTACAGATTGATGTGTTTGATGTGATGTATTTTGTGTTCAGTGGGATGAAAAGCAATATTACATATATAATTCAGCTGCCGCTCATTCTTGGTAAATTCCACATTCACAAATCTGAATGGTTTGGCTCCAAGCTTTCATTGGTGTGTTGTTGAAGTCAAACAGTGGGATACTTTAATCGAAGATGTGAAAAACAAAAAAAGACAACAAGGACTTTCAATAATTTTAAGGAAGTACATTTTATTTGAACTCTAAAAGGACTCACAATGAATGGACTTTGGACTCCTCTGGCTTGTACAAAGTTGTTCTCTTTTTTTTTTAACTGTTTTTGTATTACAATTGTTTGTATGAGAAGTTGTTGTAAATAAAGTTTTACGGGAAAAAGACTAAGCATGACGGTTGTGTCACGTGACTTTGTTTTGTCTGTGCCGCGGTGCTGCAGACTCTCAGGACTCGTTCGCAATGGCAAGAAACGAAGAGAAACAACAAGGGAGGTTGAACAGACTGTGGCTGCAGAAAGAGAGAGAGGGTAAAGCAGCTTGTAGTCACAACATAAACTGCCATTTAATTCATATTTTGCTGATAATAACTCCTTGTTGCACGGCCAGATAGCATGATATTAGCCACAGTTGTGCTAACAGGTGTTAAACTAACTCCATGTGGTTGAAATGAAAAATATAAACGGACAAAATTCCTGCCAGTGGGAGTAAATCTTCTCATAATGTCTTCATATTTGCCTTTTAAGAAGTAATATTAAAAGCTTGTGTTACTTTTTCTCTTCCCAATTAGCACACAACATTTTACTCAGAGGAAATACTAAGCATTTCCTTTCAATACTTTCTTTACAGAGGGACGACTCAAAGATGTAAATGAGCGGAGACCCAAGCTGGTAATAAAGAAGTTATAAATAGTTATCACATCGCCATCATTTACTTTGACTTGAACTCAAATGTTTCAGCTAACCCCTTTCTTCCACAGTCTACTCTTAATTCAGCTTCCTCTGTGAAAAAGTGGATACCAAGTATCAAGAATGAAATAGAATATTATTTGCAGGTTAGTGAATTGTTCTTGATGTGTAAAATCAATTGTCGCTGATGACTGAATTTTCTGCTGAAAGATGAACGGTGTCTGTTTTTGTCTTTTTTTCCCTCTCAGCAGTCCCAACTCTCTCATTACCCAGAGAGGAAGATAGCGGAGTTCCAGCTGCACATTGAGGCTTTAGAAAAAGAGTACAAAAGCTTCATCGCCAAACTACGAGTTCTTGACCCCTCCTGTAAACACAAGCCATGGACTCCTCGAGCGTATTGTAAACGGAGAGCAGAGACACAAGACTCTCCAAGCATCGGTCAGTGTGTTATGGGCTATGGCTGATCTCTTTCATACTGTTGAAGTTGTTGAGAAATAGTATGATGCTAAAGAAAAGTTCATCTAAGGATGTTAGCCATAATACAGGTGAAGGTTGTGATGTGACTGTATAACTTTTACTGCTTACACTTGTCTAATCTGTTTTGCAGGGCTGCAACTAACAATTATTTTCATTATTGATCAATTTGATGATTAGTTTCCCGATTCATTGTTTTGTCTATAAAATGTCTTAAAATAGTGAAAATGGTTGTTATAATTACCCAGAGTCCAAAGTTATGTCTTTAAATGTCTTATTTTGTCCAACAGTCCAAAACCCAAAGATATTCCATTTACTATAATGTATGACTAAGAAATGTATAAAATCATCACATTTGAGAAGATAAAAGTAACACATTTTTTGGCATATTTGCTTAAAAAATTACTTAAACTATGTGTTTTTACTCTCATTTACAGTTAAAATCCCTCGGCCCTGTGAGTCACATGATGGTAGCAGTCAGCTGAGTGGAGGTGAGAGTGACTTGGCCACTGATTGGAGAGGATGTCACAAAACCTCAGCCATTGAGAGACACAGCTTTCCCCGTCATTTGGAGACCAGGTTTCAAACCCCTGTTCCCACCAACCCAATCTCAGAGACCTCAGAGGTCTGTGCAGGCCAGGACCAGCCCCTCTGCTTTGATCATATGCGGCTGGCGGTGGCTACTGCTGCGTTCAGAGGGCTGTCAGATCAGCGAGGCGTCTCTCAAACACAAAGTCTAGCCAGGGTGCTGCAGTCTGGCCTGCCGAACCTCAACAATTACCATTTAGGACAAACGTTTTCAACTCAGAGCAGAGACACTGTTGGATCTACAGGGAGCAATGAGGGGGCAACAGTGGGATCTGATGTCGGACAGAAAGATGTTGTCCGAGAACATGAGTCAGACTTTGAAGCAACAGAGGGGATACCTGGGAAATCATCTAGTACTGGGACAACAGGGGAGAAGACATGTCATGTGCTGGGACTAGACTGTTACTCTTCTTCTGATGAGGAGTTGGACACGTGATACTTTTAGATCATGAAATAAAATGCTGCGCAATTTTCTACAATTCACATTACAATGAATTTATTTTATGGAATCTCTTGATATTCTGTGTTCATTCAAAGACTTCGGTTCCAGTTCAAAGACTTCATATGGATAAAATTAATATCATGACAATTATCACATCATTTCTGAAAACCATGTAGTAGAAAGTCTTTTTAATAGGATTTTACTTAAACCTCTAATTTAAAAAATGCCTGCATTTTCTTAAAATGATGATAAGCTTAAAGTGTATTATTTTTTACATGAGAACTGCAAATCATGATATCTCAATTTTAGAATGTAGTTATAATACAATTAAATATAGAAAATATACATTTTAATATTGAATGAAAGCCTTAGTCACAAAAACTGCTGCGTAAGGGAAAGTGTATGTTTGCAGAAAGATCTTAGTAATGTAAAGTGTTCTGGGCTAAGAATATCATTGTCATTTTCAGGCGCTACTTCATTTGTGTAATCACTCATCATGACCACAGCTACTTCCATTATACAACAGAGAGCAGGAAGAGTGCGCGAGAAACACAGTACTGAAAAACTTACTGATTCAGTGATTCATTTTAGTCTCCCTTTTCTGGTTATTTTAACTGGAGCAGCAACACTGAACACAGCCTGGTTAGACCCCAAACCCCACCCTCCCACTAATACCGGTCTGTGCTGCCACTGCTGTTGCACTGCTGAGTCTCTTTCAGCATGACACTTCTGGGAAACAGACTCATCAGCTTGTAGAATGCAGACACATTGTGCAGTTTATGGTTAAGTTTGACGTAATTACCCCTTAAGTTACAGCTTTGTATGCACAATGCAAGGTGGGTTTCTCTTTGCCTTTACAGGGGCCTGGAGAAACGAAACGAAACTACTTTTAACGGTGGACAGGGCTGGGTCCTTAGAGCTTCCTTTGCAGTTACTATAATACACACACAAAATACAAAATTACTTTTTGCACAGTATAAAATACTGGCTTGGCTTCACAACATAATGAGGCTTTTGTGTAACTGAAGTTTTATGCAACACTCCTCTTCAGCAAGGTTATTTTTCACAAGTTCCCATGTATGAGGTTGGAAATATGCCCTTTATCAAAAACCACCAAAAGCCCACTAAAGAGGGCTAATTACTATTAATAAACGGATTTTCTTGATCAACCAGCAGAGAAGTGCTAATGTCTTATGGAAACTGCTGCAACCACAGTGTAGGAGCAGCGTAATCGTGCAGTATCCTGAACGAACCCCAAAGTGACAGAAAGACCACAACGGTATGAACTGAGAGGGGAGGAAAGCGGCATTCTGCTTTCCTGTAAGCTCAGCTCTGTATTATCTGGGGTTAATTCTCACCTCTCTGAAGTATCACTCCCTCTGTCACAAACCTGCCTTTCTGTCTCTTGCTACTAGGTCCTGGCAAGCAGCAAACAAAAAAGCCAATGCAGAGACATATGTCTTTTTCATGTGGCAGCACTGTCTACCCACCAAGAATACGCTGTGTACTACTGAAACTGCTGTATCACTGTTTACTAACACACTTTGCCTCATAAAGAGTAATATTCAGGAATAATGCATTTTACTTATAATACAACAATACAATTTGAAGAGGTTGAATCCCTAAATCAAATATTCAGATTCAGTACATGGTTAAGAGTTGAAGAAGACACCCCTGAGAGGCCTGTATGGCGTGCCCAAAAAGAAAAAAAAAAATCCCCAGTTCTGTGAAAAAGAAAGTTAACATGTCCACTAGACCAGATACATTGCATATGAAGTGCTAGTCAGGTAACTTTGTTTGCGGTAACTCAGTCTTTCCTCTCGTGGAACATGTGAAAAGGTCTTGGTGGTTAGTGAGGTGGGGGTCAGTTGAAACCTCTTGCTTCCTTTCTCTCACATTTTGCTACTGTTTTACAGTGGTGGAAGAAGTACTCAGATCCTTTACTTAAGTAAAAGCATAAATACAGCAATGTAAAAATACTCCATTACAGGTAAAAGTCCTGCATAAAGTAGAAACTTAAAGTACTCATTTGGTCCCTCTGACTGATATATTATTATATGTTATCATTAGATTATTAATACTGAAGCATCGGTGTTAGAGCAGCATGTTACTGTTGTAGCTGCTGGAGGTGGAGCTAGTTTCAACTACTTTATATACAGTTAGCTAGTTTAGTCCACTGGTTCCCAACCTAGGGATTGGGACCCTCCAAAGGGTCACCAGATAAATCTGAGGGGTTGTGAGATGATTAATGGGAGAGGAAAGAAAAAAAAAACAAAAGTTCTGATACACAAATCTGTTTTCAGTTTTTGGACTTTTGCTCTAATCTTTTTTTTTCTTGGTGAAATCTTGAATCATTTGAACATTTATTGAAATGAAACCATGTCAGAAGTTTAGAGGGAAAAATCACTATTTGGTGGAGCTGTTAACAACTCATAGACGTCTGAAATGTGACCTCGACTACACACTGCTTTTTGTAAGACGTCAAAAACCAAATAGGTTGGAAACCACTGGTTTCATCTTTAACAATGTGTTGTATTTTAAAAGCTTGTTATATTATCCATTGTGTCAAATCTTCAACTGAAAAGTAACTAAAGCTACCAAATAAATGTAGTGGAGAAGAAAGTACAACATTTCCCTCTGGAATGTAGTGGATTGGAAGTATAAAGTAGCATCAAATGGAAATACTCAAGTAAAGTACAAGAACCTCAAAATTGTACTTAGGTACAGTACTTGAGTAAATGTACTTACTTACTTCCCACCACTTTGTGGCGGTCAGCTAAAACCTCTTTCTCTCACACTTTGCTAACATTTTAGATGTACACAGTGAAAAGAAAGTGGAACTGGTAATCACTTACAAGAACCAAACTGTGATAAAGTTTAATAAAGTTTTGTAGTTGTAAATAAATACTGTTTAACAAGTAATTACAGATAAATACTTTACAGCAATGCAGACCAGAGGAGAGTAATATTGTAGATGTATGGACAGATACAAGTAAATGGATGGGTTGATATAGTTTCTTGGGTTGTGTGAGTTTATGAAAACTACGTTGCACTTGTCTGCAGTCCATGCTATGTGGGAGGGACCTATGTGGGAGGTGAATATCTTGACAGCTGATGCTTGGTTTTTAAGACAGAGGTGCTCAGACAAAAGTACACACCTCCTGTATGCAGAGGCAGTAGATGCACACACAGTTTCTCTCACGGTAGGACCTACAACATGATGGGTGACCAGAGCTATCCATTCCCACAGGTGTTTCTTGTGGATGGAGGTGGAGGTCAACAGAACTCTGGCCAGCTTCCAAATCTTGTGCCCTGCTGGTCCTTTCCACCTGCCCAGGGCAGAATGCGGAGCCGTGGGAAGAGTCGGGGATGCATGGGGGTCAGTCCTGGTCTGGCCATGGTTGTGTTGTTCCTGTTCCTGCTTGTGTTTGCAGCTCTGGGGTTCGAAACCTACCAGATTTACAAAATAAAGGCAGAAATGAAAGAGATGAAAAAGGTAAGAAGCCACTGGGTTTGGATGGATGTGGAGGTGTACATGGAGAGTGCAAGAAAGGACACATAAGAGAAATGTTTGAAATTCAGTGAGCTTTTACTGAGTTAAGAGGATAATGATGACTGCAGCAGTGTTTGAAAATGAATTGTTTCAAGGTGGAAAAACAGGAGGAATGTGAAAATGGAACCAAAAACCGGTAAAGATGTAGCAGAATGATGATCCTATGCAAATTATGTAGGAAAGTAGTTGAGTGTTGATTAAATGATTTGGCTGTAATACTGCCTCTTGTGCCATTTTTAATGGGAGCATAGCTGCAAACATTTTACAAAGGTGTGACCTTTCTCCCCATTACATAGAGAGGGGGTGATAGGTGTAAGGTGGGAGTATGGAAAAAGTAAACTGGAAAGTTGCCACAGAGCCACAGACTTTAATAACTTAATTTATTCTTTGTTATAATTTAAAGAATTAAAATACCTCAACTCTGCTCTGACATTTAAAAATGCAAACCAATGACTTAATCGTTCCATCTGTGGTCACTGGTCCAGAGAGACAGGATATCCTCTCTCTGCCTCTCTGCTCTGAGAGAGGTTTGAAAGAGAAACACAAGCGTCTGTGTGATGTGGTATTGAAGTTTCTCTGTCTTTCATCTCATATAAGGTTGAACGTGAGCCAGAGATTAATACACCTGCAAAGCAAATTGGTAAGTTGAACACCAACACCATGAAAGAGTTATTCCCAAAACAGGGAAAAATCTTCCCAAATAAAGGAAAAGAGGTGATGTGACTTTAATCTGATGGTTGTTTCAGGTCTCTATAAACCTGCGTCGAACGGAGAAAACATAGACAAGAGAGCTGCGGCACATGTGATAGGTAACATTTATAATAAAAGTGAAACTATACTCTGATTCTCTAACCTACATAGGACTAAAAGAAGTAACATAATCTCTCCCTTCTTGCAGGGCGGATTGAAAAAAATGGATTCCATAAAACCTTGCGATGGGAGCCGAGGGTCGGTCGGGCGTTCACAGCTGGAGGAGTGACGTACCGGATTGAAGATGGAGCCCTGCAGGTCAATGAGAGCGGACTCTACCACGTTTACTCACGAGTGGAGTTAATCTTTAAGCAGTGTTTAGCTACAACTGGGTTTGATCACACTGTGTTTGTTAGGAGAGTAGGACACCCCTCACCTCTGACCCTGATGGACGCCCACAGAGCAGGTTTCTGCAACCAGCTGCCGGGGCACCCATGGACCACCGAGAGTTACCTCGGCTCCACCCTGCAGCTGCAGAAATACGACAGAGTTTTAGTAAATGTGTCGCAACCCTCTCATCTTAGCCCTGCACATTATGCCAACTTCTTTGGTCTCTACAAGATCTAAAGAGGACAGGTTGATGGGCTTTGTGGTTTTTTTATGTTGCTCAATCTCTTAAGTAATTTTATCCCAATGAAAGAATGTAAACTGCTCAGAATGTCTCAAGCGGGAGTACTACTTACTCATCACTTTACTCAAATGATTCCTACTCTGTGATACCTATGAAGTACAATAACTGCACTGAACAGTGTAATATTCTGTAATGTTAAAACCCAGAGAAAATATGTTGCACATTCTGTTTATTGCCGCCAGCTTTACAATGGGTGATGAAATGATATGAAACAAATATTGTGCCTTTTATCATTATCGATGTAGAAACAATCTGTTAACACTAAGGTGCTGATTTAGTTGTAGCATTTTTTAAAAAAAATATTTATTTCAGTGTGGATCGACACTGTTGATGTCTAAGTGTGTGCTTATGAAACAGAAAGTATTTTAATGGCGGGTGTTTTGAAGCTAATAAAGACGTAATTTAACTTAATTTCCATTTGCTGGAACAGCAAAGTGCTTTGTTAATGGTCGAAGTCTTTCTCATTGAAATGTTTCAGAGTGTGTCATGTTTGTTCAATCTATCATATAATAAACACCCACATGAGTTTTGTTCATGCCCACAGGAAAGTATGTAGATAAAGACAGACACCAACTCAAATTTGGTTTTGCTCCAGGCTCATTTTGATTCCTCATCATAATGAAGTTGATTTCCATAGATTCCACTGTGGTAAAACAGGGCCAGGTTTTGAAAGCAGCCAGTTAAAATCTCCAATCAGGCTTACATGGATAAGAGTTCCTGGTTAATATAAAGCTTCAAAAAATGATTTAGAAACCATAGTGCAAGCGCACTTGCATTGCTGCAGTACGTTTTTGTTTTTTTTAACATTTAACACCCTCATCTTGCTGCTCTTTTTCTGCACACCACAAACACAGATGTAAGTTGATGCGAAGAGGCTGGGCAGAGACAAGGGGACAAAACAGTAGCAAGTCTGACGTGCATTTCCTTCCTGTGTGATCATGAGGGTCTTGTTCGCGAGTTGATTTTTGTTAAAGGTTGCACGGCATTCAAAGAGTTTCTTCTAAACTCATTTATGTTCAATTTTGTTTCCTTGTGAGCGTCACAATAAGAACTGAATCTTATACACAAATATGAAAGGAATACTGTAAACAAAATTTGAATGTACAAACCTCAATGTTTCAGTCATTTGGGTTAAACCACATACTGCTCACAGAATCTCAGTGGTTACTGATCAATGAAAACAAAAATGGAGTCGTATCTAACAGTTTTGATGTGCATTACACTTAAGTGTGTGTACTGTTTCCATATGAGCATGTTATCACAACAAGTTGATTCATAAGAATATAGCAGAGTTGAGCTACTGAATCATCTCCATTCATTTTTGCATTACTGAGCAAAAGTGGACCTTCAGTGCAGAGCACGACATGTCAGGAAACAAATGAGCAAAACATAAAATACAACATTTCAAAAAAGAAATTAATTGATAATTCATTATGTTAAGCATATCTGCTGTGTATGTTCTGTATTCCGAAACCTGCTCGGAAATGCAGGTTTCCTTGGTTATCTAGGTATCTTTTTTTCAGTGAGACCATAGATTTGTCTGCAATCTACAATCAACATACTTGTGGTTGCATCTTGTTCCATCACTCTATACTCATCCCAATACTGGCAGTTCAAGGTGAAGTTTTAACTGTTAAACGTTCAACCACTGCAGACTGAGAAGGGGGCTGTAAAGATTTACATGTTTCCGTCTCAGTCCTGACACACTACACTGTCGAGTTTGTTGGAATCAGACGAGGCTGCACAATCCTCAAAATTAGCCTTTTTTATGATAAAGAATGTTAAGAGATTGTGGTCATTAATACCTTAATGCTTGGAATATTTGGGCTCTTGGAACAACGAATTGTGCAAAGTTTCATGTGAGTCAGACTCATTAGTTATAACCATTTAGATTAATCATTTTGCCGGTGCCTGATTTTCCTGTCGTTGCCTTCAACTTTAAACGTCATTGTATTTGCTGATCTTCATTCTCTAGATCTGAATATCAGTAAATGCTTTATGAACCATCCTGTAGGTGGGTCTGACCTCTTTAGTGTGAAGTAACTGAAATGTAGTCTTAAGCTCTTCCTGGTTTCATGGAGGGTCTTGAGCCGGAGAGTGATGTCTTCATTTATTGTTCTCATTTAATGGTTACATTTCTTGTCACATTACACTGGCCTAACTGTTTTGTAATATGTGACCCCTTGGACTGATTTTTTAAATAACGTATTGTTGGAATTTAGATAGAAACTAGATTCAAGATTCAAGAGATTTGTTACATGTACAGCAACCCAGCAGATGGCAACACTGAAGGCAGTGAAATCTGGCTTCTTCGAATTCTAGTTCCAGCTAGAGTATATAATAACATGAGAGAAAAGAGGAAGATAAGAGAGAGACAAACTAAATATATATATATATATATATATATATATATATATATACATTATATCACACATTGGTGTGCAGGTGCGGTATCGCACATAAAGTAGTAAATAGCTGAATAGTGTATTGAACATAAGTGATAGATGATAAATATAAATGCTGTCTAGTGGGGAACAGAGTGTGTGTGTTTGGTGGGGGGTGAGTAAATGTGTAGGAGAGGAAGACTGAGTGTGTCTGTGTGTGTGTGTGTGTGTGTGTGTGTGTGTGTGTGTGTGTGTGTGTGTGTGTGTGTGTGTGTGTGTGTGTATTGGTCTGTGATAGATGATAAATATAAATGCTGTCTAGTGGGGAACAGAGTGTGTGTGTTTGGTGGGGGGTGAGTAAATGTGTAGGAGAGGAAGACTGTGTGTGTGTGTGTGTGTGTGTGTGTGTGTGTGTGTGTGTGTGTGTGTGTGTGTGTGTGTGTGTGTGTGTGTGTGTGTGTTTATCTATGTTGGGTGGATCATCATATTTAAAGATCAGCAAGGCAAGCTGTGTTCCCCATTGAAGTTTCAAACCACACCGTGAGATAAAGCTATGAGACAGGTTAGAGAAGCAGCTGTGTTGTAACTCACTGCCTGCACAAAACATGAGCGGAGGTTTTCTACACCACCAAATTATAATATTTGCAAAGCACATCATGTACAGCAACTGAAGTTTAAAAGTTTGCTCACCACAGTCATGCCAGGGCTCACACTTCATCTGTATAAAAAACGGATGATTGAAGTTTACTCATCACCATTACTGATGTTAGAAATGCTCATTTTTATTGTAAGCATAGACATGTATTTGAAACATTGATTTAAACTAACTTATCTTAGAATAATTGTTTATTGTATTAAAAGTAGTTGCAAAATAGATTCCAGATACGCTATAAAACCAAATAGACACCCTGTCCACATACTTTTGTGCACTTTTGGTCTGTGGCTGTTTTCCCAAATTCCAGTTAAGGGAATGATATTTCAGACTGTAGCGTGCTTCCAACTTTGTGGCAGCAGTTTGGGGAAGGTCTTTCCTGTTTCACCATGACAATGCTGGTTGGCACACAGCCACAAAGACATAGTTTTCCCAGTTTTGGTGTAAAAGAACTTGACTGGCCTGCACCGAGCCCTGACCTCAATACCAACCAATACCTTTTGGATGAACTGGAATGCCGACTGCAAGCCACAGCCCAACATCGGTGCCCGACCTCACTAATGCTCTTGTGGCTGAATGGGAGAAAACTGCTGCAGCTAGGTTCCAAAAATCTTGTGAAAAAACTTCCCAGAGGAGTGGAGGCTTTGATAGTAGCACATTAATGCTCGTGGTTTTGGAATAAGATGTTCTTCAGTCACGTATGGGTGTAATGATCATGTGTTCTGCAGATGTTTCCAGACATTGTATAACCCATGTTCTGAAATAGTGACAAGGAATTAATAGGAGACCTGAAACTAAATGCTGAGTACCATCTTCACCTTGTCCTTAGCTCCATCTAGCAGACATTCACTGAACTGCATCTAATGCGACAGCATGATGACATCAAGAAAGAAAATTTGTCCTTATTTCATGGATCATTCTTGCACTGATATAAGTAAGTTAACTGTCATAGAAATCAAACACCACACTCCTTATTGTCTATCACAGATTTTGTACAGGTTCACTTAAGACTTTGATTATCTTTAACTCTGACCATCTTATGTTTACTGTGCATAACTCTAAATGATTCATCTGAGATTGCTGGTGGTTAAACTAGAGATGATGATGGCTTGTTATATCTCAGTGCTGTCTCCTAACTATATCTTTGTTCCATTTAAGAAATCTCATAAACTTTAGCACAACACATGCCATTCACGCAGCGATATTTACTACAAAGCTCAATGAGTTGTTGTTTACTGAGAGGATCGGACTGAGGGAACTTACATCATCCCATCAAGTAAGAACCACTCTTGTCTTCTTGACCTTTGGCCCCATGGAAATTCAAATCCAGCCCTGACATACTTGTGTGTACAAACCCTAATGCTAAAATGGACACACTTTGGATGTAACTAAATCCTCCTAATAGCCAATCAGATCAGATCAATTTTAAAGTGCCTTTATTAACCTCTGTAGTATGAACTTTCTCTGCTTGGTGTCTGTTCAGCTCAGATCATCCTATAAGAGGATTGTTTTTCAGTGCAGGAAACATAAGAAAACTGAGAGTGTTGGATGCCAGTAGTGAAAATGTTTTTTCTATCTTTTTGTTTAAGGAAGGAGACACCAAAGACACAGACACACACCCTGCAACACACCGCAGTAGTTCCCAAATACTGAAGTTCAGCTGTGTCACAGTCTGTGTGTTTTTTATTCACAACTAGTCAGACAGAAAATTAGCTGTCAATTCAATCATCATACTCCAACTACTCCTAATCAGAGGAGAAATCATTTCACAAATTTCAAACCACTATGGAATAATTGAAACTTTGGCGCCACTCACAGGTGGTATTAAAAAAGACACAGTGTCACACTGATGCACCTTCAAACTCCTCTCAGGTTGAAGGTGGGCAGCGCTATGCTGAAATAATATGATATATACCAACACTGCAACAAGTCTAACTAGGACTGGGATATGTATATAATTAGAAAAATACATACATACTTTTTTTTAATTGAATGCATTTGTTTGTGTCAATTCAAATAAACCTCATACAGTTAATCTTTGCACCACTAGAGGGCGTCAAAGTATTTCATGCTAACGGCACTCCCTTCTCAATTAATTTAGGGGACACATAAAGTATATGACATAACTCAGTGAAAATAACCATCACATTTATATGTTTGTCTTGGACTTTTTCACAGCTCCTGAGGGATGCTCAGACTCTAAGTTTGCACTTTGACTGCCAAGGTAACATTGGTTTTACAAACTCAGGTCCCAAGTTATTAAGTTTAAGAGCTTAAAATACTGATGTGGTATGTTTTAGTGTTTAAGTAGGAGATTCAAAAGTGCTGTTTACTATCCTGTAGAAAGCTGTCAGTCATTATTCAGTTGTGTGCTAAGTGGCAGACTCACCTGCTGAATTTTGTGAACAGCAACCACAGAGCTGTTTGTCTTTAAGAAAACTTTAGAAAGATGAGAGTTATGTTTTGTATTCTACAGAACTGTACAGATGCTTGATGCAGAGTTGTTTTCCCCCTGAATACACATTAAGAGTTAGATTTTGTAGGGTGGATAACTTTAATAATAATTGGCTACAGTTTCATCATAATATGCCTCCAAAATATCGGAAAACATTTGTTATCAACTCTTTCATGAAAAGTGCAGTGGTTGCAGAGTGCAAAGTGCAGTTAACTCTCCAAATGAACTCTCAGTTTCTTCTTTGGCTGTTATGTGGAAACATGCTGAAACATGAAACACTTAACATTTAAAGCAGCGGAGACTGGTGTTGAATTGATATTTAAACAAATGTTGGCCCTATGGAATGACATCCTCTGTTTAATTTACAATGTCAGGTTGGCATATATATGATTTTAAAATGTCATTTTAATTACTAGTATTGCAGAGCTGCCAGTAATGATCATGATCCCATTCCTAAAGTAATTGGGATAGGGAGGGAGATGTCAATCAGTCCTGTGAGCATGTCTAATCAGCCAATATAATGTATGTGAAATCACCTGTCTAGGCGTGCAGGGCCTATAAGTTTACATGGCCGTCATGCAAGTGAAAGTCATCAGAGTCACATGATTTTCAGTAGGATGTGAAAGGGTGTGGGATGAGAGTGAGGAGAGTTTGTACAAGCTGACAAGTGATTCAGCAACATGGGGGTGGTGAGGAGAAAGGTAGTGGATAGACATTGACAAATCTACACTATTCAAACTTTATTTTGGTTATGTTCATAAACCTTTGCCTCTCTTTTCTTAGACTGCCTTACACTGTTAAAAAATCACAAAACATGTAAAGAAGTTAATTTTCTAAAGATGACAAACATAATTTTAGATGTTATACCCAGCAGGCTGAAGTAGCCTGAATTATGCATCAGTTACATCATGAAGGATGTCATGAACAGTGACGTCATTGCTTTTATATGATCGTGAGCCACAGCACAAAAACTAGCATTCACACTGAACCGTGTAAATAGATTTGACATGTTGAAAGCTATATGTACATTTACAAAATACAAAACATCTGCAGTTCTGACAGTAAATGTCTTGCAACAACATGCTAAACAGTTTTATGTTTGCATATGGAAGATACATTTTTGCGAACTCATGAGAACATATGAGATAGTTCATGTCAAATTATTTCATTCTCTAGTTTTTTTAGTCAATTATTTTACTGTTTTTGCCTTTTCTTTCTTTCTTTTTTTTGCTCACTTTTTTCTGAGGTGGCTGAAGCTAAATATAAAAAGCAGCATGGCCTTCAGTGAAAACATACTAACATGAACAAATACAGTCAAATTAAATCAGAAACTAACATGAATAATATTACTTTGACTGGTTTCTGCATGATAAAATATTTAGGAATGTATTTCTTAAACTCATTGATAAAAAAGGAAGCTCAAAAATCACATATCATGATAAATCTGAAATATTAGTTAAATATTTTAAGTGATAACCATCTGTGGAGGTCAAAATACCAAAAAAAAATGATGTAGCATGTATAGATGTGAATGAAATAGATGTCTGATTGTTTTTACAACAAAGAAGTCAGAGGTTCACCTTAAAATCAAACATTTCCCCGCCTAATTCTGATTTTCTTATTAATCCTTTTTCAAAACCACCAAGTATTTTATTACTCTGCTATTATTGCATCTTTTATCATTGTAGATGTCATGAATGTGTAGAGTATTTCTGAAATATGTAGGAGTACAGACATCAAAGGTGTTTGTTGATTAAACAAACCATCTTTTTGTGATGTATTGCGGGATGCCCTTATATCTGATTACCACTCCACAGTGGCATCAAGCGTGGGTTAAGTGTTGTGTGTGTCGGCATATTTTTGGATGTGGGACAAAATCACCTGCTTATTTAATGCTTGACATCATAAGTGTGGGTGTTTACACAGAAATGAGTTGTACAGAACAATTCATTACTATAAGTATGAGTATTGTTATTATACTCTTATTATACTCTTTAACTTAATATTATACCACATTGCAAGTAGTAAGCAAGCAGAAGTCTGCAGCATATGGTCTCCTAGAGAATACTGACAGCTTAAACATTTCTCTACTTATAGACAGTGAAGAGGAAAACAGAAAATTCAACATTGGTGATTATGGTGCAGATGAGTAGTGTTCCTCAAAGTCAAAGTTATTCCATTTTCACCTGTTTTTTTTACTAGTGTGGCTAACTATTGAAAATAGCTTAAGTTAATTTGCTACAGCTGATAAAATCAGCTGGTGACAATGTTAACTTGATGCTAACTGCTTTCAGTTTCTTCTTTGGCTGCTTTGTAGAAACAGTAGGTGGACAGAAGTGAGAAGCCCTCTTAAGTAATATATAAAGCAGCCATGGATGTATTATAAGAGCTGGATACCAGATAAAAAATGGCACCCATTCAGTACTATAGGAATTGCTTGGCTGGTGTATACACCAAAAAGTTTCTAGCTTCCGTGTTTGCTTCTGCATTTTGCAACCCACTGAATATGTGCAATGGTGTTTCCCCCGCTGGCCCTCCCCATGAGTTCCCGCTCGGCCCATAGACTTTACATTGTGATGACATCACAGATCTTTAAATGACCTTTCTGGGCTCAATGAAAATTTTTACAAATATAAAACCTCCATGGATCAAAAATTCATAATAGAAAGAGTCATAATTGATGTTGTTTGCAGTTCCAGGTGTCCTGTCAACAGTTTTACAGACGTTTCTTTTACAATGGTGGTCTATGGGGAAAATGCTTTTTGCGCCACAGGGGGATTTTTCGTTGCAATACCACAAGTGACCACTGGTAAAAATTGGCTGCAAGGCTGAGTGGTGCAGCCCTATCCAGCTCTTATAATACATACATGAAAGCAGCATAAACTGGTGATAAGGAGTGCAGGGTTTTGCCTTTCATGCTCTGGATATACACCCTGCTAACTCAGACCGAAGCAAATGCAAGCTTAATGGTGACCCGCCTTACTCCGCCTCTGATTGGCTTACCCTGATATTCTTACCCTAACCCTAACCAATCTCACTCCTCATACCAAAACCTAACTAACGAAGACAACGAGTACTAGCCAATCAGAGGCAGAGAAGGGCAGGTCATGATTTTGCCATCCTAGGAAAAACAAAATTTGACGACCGGCGCATACTTGGGCTATTGTTAGCTACGTCAGCTATCTATGACTTAAGCTAAATTGTGCTAACAAGCCAGTATCATAATCAAATAACATCCTGTGACAGTCTTGTTAGTGTAACTCCTTAACCACAAACACAGTAGAACTGGAGAAAAATCTGTATTTATTCTTTAAGCAGAAGCTCAGAAAGACAGCATGAGCAGGGGAGAGATGCAGACGAGCAAACTGTTAATTAATGCCCTTACAGCAGGCATCAAAGCCTACATGTCTTCAAATCTTATTAACAAAGCAATAATTTCCAAAATTATCACCAGCACACTTATTGGGGGGCTTAAATTTAGCGATTGAGACCATGATGACTTGTTGAAAAAAATTATAGACTTAGGCTATTTGGGAGATTATCTGTGTTCCCAAGGTCCTATGTTCCCCAGTTCAATATTTTGTTAACACAGAGGCAAGCCTGGGGCATGAGGGACGGCCAGGGGGAGAGGGACCCATCAGGAGCTTCCTCGAGCCCTCCACTGGGGCCCTGGAGGGTCCTGGAAGCAAGCTTACTCCTAACCCTTAAATTTGATACTTAAGTCATGATGTCTTGTTTTTAGAAGACAGATGTGAAGTGTGAGAGTTAGATTCAAAAACATGTATAATAGGCTAGTTTTCACCTAAGGAAACTTTAAGATATGACCTTTGGTGATTCCATGACTCCAACCATTTGATTAGTCCCCTCAAGGGTGGGCTATTATATTGGGAGCCATACAGCAGTGGTGGGGAACAGAAAACCACTTGGCCAAGTTCCCACAACAGCCCACGTCATATTAAGCAAAACAACTTTTTAAGGTTCCCATTATGTGCTATATAGAGCTGGGGAACATATAGGAACCTGGGAACACAGGACCCTGGAAGCACAAGACCCTGGTAACATAGGACCCTGGAAGCACAGGACCCTGGGAACATAAGACCTTTGGAACACAGGACCCTGGGAGAGCACATATGTAGAACGGGGAACATAGGACCCTTTGTCAAGTTCCCATTATATGCCGTATAAATCTGGGGATTTTTAGACTATTTTTAGAGAGTTGATTCATTTTGAATGTGAATCAATTGGAGCCACTTCAAGGTACTTCCACATTGGCTTCAGCCTCAAGCTGTGGTAGTTGCCGCTTCATGGTTAACATCATGAAAATCATGTGCAGGCACAGGTGTACACATAATAGTTTTAAGGTTCAGTTGTGGCTTTGACTGTATTCTCTGTTTAATTTACAGTGTCAGCCTGGCATATAGATGGTTGAGGTTTAATAGCACAGCAGGTTTAATAGCATAGCATTAATAATTGACATTATAGAGCTATTTATAATTATCAATAAATCAATAATTCCCCCCATCCCTAAAATGCACAGGACAGTGAGGGGGTATTAGTCAGTCTGTGTACATGTCCACAGTCCTGAAATCTGTACCATGTGTGTGTTGTGTGTGACACAAAAGACAGAGCAACATACCAAGAGTAATGCTGCGTTTATTTTGTTTTCATAAAATGAGGTCATGGGAGATTCTATGAAAGTGTGTGTGTGTGTAGGAACCGTTCACATTGTCTGTGCGTGGGTAAGAAAAAGAGGATTAAGTGAAATTTCCAGATGTAATACTGATAATGTCACACTTTTTAAAGAAAAATAATAACAGCAATAATATCTGTACCACTATGGAGACCTAAGGAAACGATTGCTGAGAAAAAAAAAACTCATCCTCACAGCACAATAAGACAGTAAGACACATCAAACATACACAGTACAATAAAGTCTTTGTAAGGTTGGGCATTATGGAGCATCAAATTATGGCATTATTTGACACTGCTTTTGTTTATCTAAAATGAACATTTAATTTTTTATTAACTTATTAAATATTATGAGTCATTTTTATCCATTGAATAATACATTACAGATAAATCTAGCAGAACTTGTGAGACTTTGAAACCCGAAACACTAGACTTTGAGCTGTTGCTAAAACATGGCCTGTGACTAATCATAGTGATGAGAGCCTGTCTGCAAGGTGAGGTTTAAACTCAGTAAAGTGGCTCTTTATGTCTGGAGATCTGGCCACAAAAACATTACATGTGCAGAAAATTTGTAAAACTGATGAGAAAAGTCTCAATAGTATGTAGAGTTTAAAGAGAAAACTGGATGTGTACCTGGAGGAGAAGATGCAAGGGAGTCATTCAAGCTGCTAGAAAATAACATGTTTTGCAGATGACTTGATTTTTTACTGCGGTGTTATTGTTTTATTATCTGTCTATTTCTTTTTTTTCTCTCATGTCCTTTTCTGTGCAGTTACCAATATTCCACACAGGGGTCACTGAACCACTTTTCTTTAATCTAATACAATCTGATTCCCTCAAACTGCTTCATTTATTATCAAGATAACACTCATAGATTGAGTTGAACTGCTTATCTGAAACTGAGACCACAACTTTCTCCCAAATAAAAAGGTAAAGAGCAGAATCCAACTGTTGTTGGGACTGCACCTTTTTTCTGACAGTGTATCAAAAACGACACTGAGGGGGTCCACCAGTATTTATTATTTTAGTCATCAGAAGGGTTCCTGGAATGGTACAGTATGCATTAAACCTCTATAAATTGCTCATATAAGCCTATAACATGTCTATGAAGTTTAATACAGCTGGAGAAGTTCACAGATACTGGCAGAGAGCTGCGGGGGGAGATTCCCCGTGTCATTTTGAAGCTCTATGAGCCTGTTTAGGGAAGGCAACGATAAACACAGGCAGCCGTAGACAAACATCTTTGACAAAAGCCCACTCATGATGCGAGATAAAGCCTATCACCCAGTGTGGAGGTGGGACGAGTAAGCCGCGGCCTAGCTAAGCCCGGGGACTCCCCTGTCCATATATTGGGAAATCTATCTCTCTCTTTGTCTCTGATTCTCTCTTTCTCTCTGTGTCTGTCTGTTTCTCTATCTGTCTGTGTTTCTTCCTCCCATCTCCTTTTCTTTCTTTTTTTTTTCTCTCTCAATTTCGATCTCTGCCTGCCGTAGCATCCTCTCAGCAGTTTCATCTCACCCCAACTACGCACACACACACACACACACACCACACACACACCACACACACACACACACTCACACACACACACACACACTCACACACACACACACCACACACACACCACACACACACACACCACACACACACCACACACACACACACACACACACACACACGCCAGTTTTTGATTTTCCATAGAAGGTGTGAGATGTTTATCTAGGTCTCTCTCTCTCTCTCTCTCTCTCTCTTGCTCTCTCTCTCTCTCTCTCTCTCTCTCTCTCTCTCGCTCTCCTTCAGTGTCCCTCTGACACTGTCCTTTCTGATGCATAAACGGGTTCATAATGAGTCAGCCTGCAGCAGAAACCTGTTCCACACTGCTCTCCACTCCCCACAGCCATCACACTTGCTGTTTTGGGAGCACAATACCAAAAAGTGTGGGTGTATTGTCCAAGAAATGTGCCCATCTTCTCCCTGTGTGAATGAAATGGAAAGTATGAATTTACCAGAAATGTAGGTTGCAGATCATTAGATTATATAAACATTTCTGTAAATAACTAAGCAGTTTTTATTATTTTTTTTTGTTCATCACAAGTTCATTGCAAACATGATTACTGCAAATTTCCAATGTGATGTCACATAATAGACATGAAGGGTTTTTTGTTTGTTTTTTTTTTAATTAAAGGTGTTACAGTACATGCAGCATTTAGACATCAAAAGACCATAACCATACCATGTAAAAACTGTGGTGCAATTACCATAAACAAGCAGACCATGCCACGCATGCTGTATGTCGAATCATGTAAAGGTCACATTCTGCAAAATGTGCTGTGTTGCTTTTTCAAAACAGGAAAAGGGGCGCTGCTTTTCAAGTGCAAATAGAGTTTCTGGTGAAGCCACTATAGAAATGTAGAAATTGTTTCCAACATGTTTGTTCTGTTCATCAATAGGAAAAGAAGTGGTGCCATAAAGTGGGGTGATTAACAAGAAGCAAGACTGAGTTTATGGCTTTATGAGAAGTTTGAGATTACCAGTAGTGTGAGACAGCAGTTTTAAAATGTTTAAGGTAATTTCAACAATGAGATGTAAATGGACATCACAACATGTAGGAAAAGCAAAGATGTAAGTTAAATTAATGATGGCTGAATTTCATTTAGCTGCTTCAGTTTCAGGGTCCCGGTGTTGTACACGCTGGATCGCTGTCACACTGTTATGTCTTACTGGGACACTTGAATGGAACAGAGCCATTGTTAATGTTATTAGTAGCACCTGTTCTTTTCCTACTATGACCACTTTCTCCTTGAAAAAGGCCCATTAACCTATATAATAATTTTGACAATGAAGGAAAGAATCCTGTGACTCCATTTAAAATGCAAAGGTTGATAGCCCCCCGCTGTCACTCAAATCACCACCCAACATTTTGCAGGGTTTAGCCACTGTTTGCTCTTTGCTTTGGTTAAGTTTAAAGAGCTAAATGCTAAGTTAATACTGAACATCAATTAGGTGGCAAGCAAGAAGATTCATGGCATGCTCCTGTTAAACTGTGCTGAATGTTTAAGTTACATTTGCTGATATGTTAAAGGCCGTGAAAATGTATGTAGTCAATACTATGAACAATGGTGTCCTACTTGAAAAGACTATTTTCTGCCAAAGTTAGAACAGTTTTGGTTATTTCAAATAGGAAACTTCTGCATGTGTGTTTCTCTCGTTGTTTTTCTCTCTGGTTTGAAGTTGACAGGGTTCAGTTGGAAAAAAAGTGATGTCACACACTCCAGTGTAGCAATCATAATTACAGCAATTATCACTTTTTATCTTTTACAAATCAGACAAAAACATGAAATCTAACCTATTGAGCCACATATCAAAAAACATATTTCATTTATCACAAGGCCTAACAACATAATTAATAAACAATAAATGTATAAACAGGACATACTAACAATACTAAATCCTAATTCTCACATACAAAGTAATAACATTATCAAAAAACTGGAAAATTAACTATCTCTCAGAACAAATACTTGAAGTAAATGTGTTCATATTTAAGTCAGTGACAATAACCCTCTCCAATCTCTTCCCCCATGAGCTTTAAAATAAACCTTTTTCTTACCAAACTTATGTTAATAATGTAGATGTAACATCACCTAGTCGAACAGAGAAAAAACTACACAACTTGAAAAGGCAGAAACAGCATGACTGTGCCAAATCAGAGGAACTATTGACTCAGTTTCTACAGAGCAAACACAGCATTCATTTTGTCCCTTTAGTTGGATGTTTGAGCTTCTCTGCGCAGAATGATGTGCATGCAGACTTCACCACTAGAAAGTTGTTTTCACATTCATCTGCTGAAAGTGGAAAATTTTTCTCAGATCACCTTAAATCTCAGTTCAAAGTGTGCAGATGCAAACATGATATGTGACATCACAACTAGTTTGGAAGCAAATCATGGTCCAATATTCAACTTGCACAAGTGTGATGTGGAGACTTTAGGCCTTCAGTGAACATACACTGAGAATGGACTTTTCATTCTGTAGGAGACATGTTGTCTCCAGCAGTTAAACTAAATTAAATGAAATATATTTGCATAGTCATGAATTCTGCAATATTTAGAGGGATAAGGAGTAGATGCCATTTTACAAAATTTAACGTAGTGATTCAGTTCAGTTTCAGTTTATTCACAAATCAGTTGAAATACAAGTGCAATCATATAAGACATAATGGAGATGTGTGAAATGCGACACCCTGATAAGCTATCTGAAGCTTGAGAATAGGGGCCCATTTTAAATGTAGTGCATGTATTATATAGTAACACTTAAAACCTACAAAACACCTAAAACTAACCCAAGACTCTAAAAAATACTACTAAATGGTCCCGACATTTTTCAATCAGTCTAAACATTAATTAAAAAGGTAAGATACAATAAATAGAGACGTTTGGCAAATGGAAATAACAGTACAAAAGCATACAACAGTACGCTTTTTGAAAACAGACACAGACACTTTTATAGTGTTATCAAGCTCATTCCACACATGTGAACCTCTGCTAACCACACTAAAGCTTATACATTTAAGTTTACATTTCTTACCCTTGTTGAGCTTATATACAACATTATACATTATACAAGCACTGTGAAAGATATTACATTCAGTAGGCTTCAGATGACTGTAGCTGTGGAGAAGAGGGTCAGTCAATAGTGTCAAATGCTTTTGATAAATCTTATCAAATTCATCTTATCTAATTTTATACACGTGGTGCTCTTTGTTCTAAAGCCATACTGTGATGGAACAAGAATATTTGATCAATCTAAATAATCACTGAGTCTACTATACAATCCTCTCCAATACTTTGGAGAGAGAAGGCAATATAGATATAGTTTGGTAGCTGTGCATATCATTTTTATCACTAAGACTTAAAGATCAGTACAATTCTAGCAATCTTTGTCATTTTAGGCAGAAACCCACAAAGTAGAGAGAGACTGATAAACAAGTGGCACCACAATTTTATCCACAATAGCTTTAAGCATTTTGCTAAAGATTACTGTAGCAAAATGCTGTATGGGAGCTTTTCATATTCATAATGATTTTAAAGACTTCATTTCTGTCAGTTGGTGTCAAAAAGAATGACTTAAAATAACTGCCTTGAAGATATTGACTGAAAGTAGCACCCTCTGGTTGACTAATTTTGTAAGAGTGATTTTCACCTATGGCGATGAAATGATTGTTGAAAGTGTTAGCAAGATCGGAACAGTGAAAATCATTTCATTTCTGGCATTGAGTTTGATTTTGGTGTCAGGAAGCACAGTGGTTTTGTGACCCTGGCTGAGGACTTCGTTGAGCACCTTCCAGGATTGCTTCTCATCACCCTGAGAGGCTTTAACAAGCTCAGTGTGGTGTCTTTTCTTCCTCTTTTATATTACATGTGTGAGCTTTTACTTTACTTTTACTTTTTATTTTAAGATACCCCTAGTAAGCTATAATTTCTGATCTACAGCACCACGTTTAATCATCTTTTCAGGTATGGTGTGATCAGTGGAGCCTGTTATTTCATCATTGAGAACATTATATGTTGTGTCTGAATCTTTACAGTTACAGACTGAGTCCTGAAGGTTTTTGCATTGTTGTTGCAAGGTTTTTCATTTAGGACTTTAACTCTTGCTTTAGTACATGAATGATCAATCTTCTTAGCGAGATCAATGAAGAGTACAATATGAAAATGGTCTGTAACGTCAGAAAGTATTACACCTGAGTCAATACATATATTGAATACAGTGGAGGCTGGTGACTCAAAAAATTGGGGAGGACAGGAGGAAAACCAACATGGAATCTTACAACAAACCACATCATACTATATCATTGTCCCACCTGATGAAATCCGAGGGGTGGGGGGCAATTTTATATGCCAATAAAACAATTTGCTTTCAAAAACAAAAACCCCTGAGTGGTGAAAAGGCTGCTTCTTTAAAGACATTTAGCATATACATAATGTCTCTAAACAACAAAGTGCTCATTTTAGCCATGGAGTGGTTCAAATGTGTCATTTTACCAACAAAGTGAAATTCAAATTTATAGTACTGTTCTATTGTGAAAACAAATGTATGTTCTCATCAAAAACAGACAACATATCACATGATTTACACGTGTTTCCTTTGTATTTTCTTAGTATACAGAAATATATAAAGTAGCACAAAGCTTATAATGTGATACAGGTTCAGATCAGTGCTGAATACTAGAAAGATTGAACACTAAAAACATTCACAGATCTAAAAGTGTAGGTTCACATCAGAAAGTATTAATGTGTATCAAATACATGACTTACACACCCTTATCTATATGTACAATATACAAAATATAGGCCTGGTCTACAAAGCTGACATATTAACACTGGGGGTGTTAACATGAACACAAAACTCACGGTTTGGATCATATCACGGTTTTGAGTCACGGATCAGATCATTATTAGGATCAGTGAAAAAAAAGGGGGGAGACAAATAAAAATGTGTTTTCCATTTATTCTATAACACACTGACAGCCAGAAACAGCAAGGAACTTTTGTCCATGGTCTTAAATGTAAACAACATTTAAGATGTCCAATGTTTAAATAAAATAAAATAAAATATTCAATGCTCAGTTATTGCAATATGAGGCACGAAACCTTCCTCTTTTAAACAGTGAACGAAACAGCCTCTGTCCACATCATCAAAACTTGATGATAACAAACATTCACCGCTAACGTCAGTTAGCAGCTAGATGCTAATTAGCTGCTCAGCTGCAGCACATTAAACAGCAGCCCTGCACTTTGGCTTGACAGCAATTAACACAACTCTGAATAGTCTTACCCTTTTCTCTCAGGTAACGTTACATCCAGCATTGGCACAGTGAAACAAACGGATCATTCCAGAGCTCCACAGTTGAATAACATGTAATTGATCGGTAGGAGGTTTAACTTTTCCTGGCCCCTGGTTTTGACTTATTGTTGTAGCCTATATGCTCAGTTCACAAAGTTTGTGAAGAGTTCATTTAGCCTTCTGACTACATTTAATAAAATAAATTTTTTGGATCATAGTGTATGTGTTTTTATGTTTTATTGCTGTTTAAATGCAGGTTATTATATGGCTATTTAAAACCGGTAGTTTTTCTATATGGCTGGAATTCTGCAATATTAACGGCCATATTGGCCATCAAAAAAAAAAGTCTAGCATTAACTCTGGTCGATAGCCTTCGATGAGAGATCCACCAATATCTTGCTGATTTTGCAGATGAAATTAGAGTCCTGAAATAGAGTATCAATCTTGCTTTCTTACTCTTGTGTCTTTGATATCAGCTCTGGGCACAATTATTCTTCGTTCAGATTCCACCGATGTATCTGTGCCATCGCTTTACTTGATCACCCGTAGCATGTTGAATTGATTGTTGGTCAACGTGTACGGTCCCGATTACCTTTTTTTTGTGGAAAAACATATAAGACACAAATTATTATTAAAATCAGAGTATTTTTTACAAGTCTTTAAATGTGTGTGAAGGGGATATTTAAGATCTTTATGATAAGTTTATATGATGATGTCGCTAGAAATATCTGTGGATGCATGTGCAGTAAACACACTGAATTTGTCCTTTCTTAATTCCTTTAAAGAACATTTTGCAACATCTACTGCACATGTGCTTATATGAAGATATTTACGTGCATCAGCACTGGCACCAGTTGTAACCACATACAGTATCTTTTGAAGACAGTTTCTCTGACCCATATAATTCATCTGACAGGAAGCAAACTTGCCTTCCCAAACATCCCACGCTGTTGTTGTTTGTATCTTTGACAGTAAATCAATCAACTTAATCACAAAATGGAGTAACTAAATTGAACTGACCTGTTTATTGACCTGTTTAGTAAAATGCACAGTTGCTCTACTTACAACAAAGTCCCTCCTCTCACTCCTCTGAGTTTGACATAAAAAATAACTTAAGATATAAATCTGATCCAAACTAAGGTACTTTTTGACTGTCAACATCAGAAAGTTTTCGTAGACTAAATCTCCTATATTTTAAAGAAACTGAACTGAACTAAATTTTTTTTACAGACAGAGGTGGGAGGTGGGAATGAATAAGCCCCTGCAGAGCTGAGCCCGTGGGACACCCCCTGTCCATATCTTATCTGATTCTCTCTCTTGAAAACATCTTTCATGTTATTGTAAACAGTGTGAATGTCCCACACTCCCTGAACATGAGTTGCTGAATAATCAGACTTGCAAGAATCCCCTCAGGTCAACTGCATGGATGTGTGCCATGTGCATATACTTCTAAAATATACAGCACATCATAACACTCTCTACATTACTAAACAAGAACATCTACCCAAGCAAGTAAAGATATAGTAGCAGTGCTGGTGATGAATGAACAATGAAGGCCTCTACCTGTCTGGAAACATTGACTTTACTAATAACTGAGAATTTTGTTTCAAGTAAATCTTTTCTCAAATCTCCAATAGTCATTCTGCAAATATTGTCACATTATTGATATGCTGAGATATTAAGTCAAAATTATTATCAAGTGCAGCTGCATTTACACATGCCATTTAGGGGTTTGTTTGTAATGTTTTCTATAGAGTTGTGAAGTGTGAGAGGCTATTTTGAGCGCCCGTGGTTCTGGAATTAAAAATCCTTTTGTTTCTCATAAACAATGGCCGAGTGTTTAATACTTTCCAGCACTTGGATGGATTGCATACATTTAAAATTTCAGAGAGAATTCAACTATGACTATCCAATCAGCAAGCTTAAAATGGTACAATTATAGCCAAGTCTTGGCAATCATTCTCTTCATATAGGGCAATGTTTCATTCCAGACTCTTAATTACTGAGATGGTTTACATTGATGTAAGGCATTCCATTGATTTCTGAAGTCGCACTCCACAAAAGATCTGACTAATCAGATAAGCTAGCCAAATATGCCAGTTGAACCTGCCCATCTTAGTGTACCGTTTTTGCTGCATAATCTAATGAGAAGTAAACACTAGAATAGTCTTTTTGGTAGTGTGAGTTAGCTAACTAACAATGTAACCTAAATTATCATCTTTACACTTACACTATCAGTCTCAGGCAGTGGTGGAAAGTAACTACGTACATTTACTCAAGTAGTGTACTTAAGTACAATTTTGAGGTCCTTGTACTTTACTTGAGTATTTCCATTTGATGCTACTTTAAACTTCCAGAAATATTGTACTTTTTACTCCACTGCATTTATTTGACAGCTTTAGTTACTTTTCAGATGAAGATTTGACATAGAATAACATGATAATAAACTTATAAATCACACTGCATTATTAAAAATTAAACCTGCGGCTCCCAAAATTTTTGGCTTGTGGCCCTTTATAAAGAATCTGTGTGTATTTGTGTCTCTTTGTCACATTTCAGATGTCTCTGAGTTGTTGTTCAGTTCCACCAAAGAGACATTTTCCCTTACATAACTGCTATATATTAACTGTTCAAGGCCAAAAGTAAAAAAAATGCAGAGATTAAAGAAAAGAAAACAAACAATAACTAATCCAAATTGATGTAGCAGAACGTTGTTTTTTCTTCCGTCCTAATCTATCATCTCACCACCCCTCACATTTATCTGGTGACCCTCACAGAGTAGTTTATACTAGCTCCACCTCAAGCTGCTGCAACTGACTCATCAAGATTAATAATGCACTTTGTTTAATATATGTAAAATATTACAGCCTGATTTTCTGCAAAACCGGTACTTTTACTTTAATATTTTAAGTACATTTTGCTGTTAATACTTATGTACTTTTACTTGAGTAGGATTTTAAATGCAGGACTTTTACTTGTAATTGAGTATTTTTACACTCACTGCAATAAATTGCTGTAAAAATATGACCAAATTCTAACAGTAAGGTACTGTTCTTCCTAAATATGCTAAAATACTGTAAATTTGGATGCTTTTTGGAACCACAATGAAGAACGGATATTAACAGTAGGGCTACTGTAAAATTTGATGGTAAAATACAGTATTTGTCATTTGAATGGTTATTTTGGTTATCTTACCTCAACCCAAGTGTGTTTCTGAGCTGTAGGTTGCTGCAAAGAAACAGTAATTTTTTGCCAAGCTGTACTAAAACCTGGGACATAATAGGTGGTTTCCAGGTTGTGTTGTTTACTCATACAAGTGTTAGATGTTGTTTTAAGGTACTTCATTGTGATTAACCCTGAGAAGGGAACAGAGGCCAGCCGGGGAAAGTAAATAATACCTAAGAAGACAAGTGAGCTGATGGTGAATCCTTGTCACAACTCTTCTGAAGAACTTCACGTCACTTAATAAAGGTAAGTGAGCTGTCCCTCTTGTTTAGAATGTTTCTCTCTCCCGTTCAAGTGTTTCATTTCTCTTTCTTTCAGTCTATCTCTCTTCTTTCTCACTCAGTGAGCTGTGAGCCTGGAAGCCTGGATGGCATTACAAATCGTGTATCCTGCAATCTGTTTACTTGTGCTTTTATATTTTTTAACAGTAGTTTGCAAAGCAGTTGCTGTTTAGACTCAAGACAAGGTTTTGCTGGTATCTCAGGATATTGTAATTAACAGGTTTACATTGATCCCCTGTGAAAGGGGCGTGAACCTTGAGAATTATTTTTTCAAACATGCATATTTGAAAGCTTATGAATAAATGTTCAGTTCCGTAAAGCTGTCACTTGTCTTACCCTCTTTTGTGCTAGATGTTAAGGGTTATGTGTTTTTAAATGTAAAACTGAGCTGATCTCATTACTGGACCATTAAGATAGATAGATAGATAGATAGATGGATAGATAGATAGATAGATAAATAGATAGATTCTTTATTGTCATTGTATTACAGTTTGGCAGCAATCCTCGGTTCAACAACTTGTCCACAGCTCTTGTGAAAAAGCTGTTTTTCAGACGGTCGGTCTGTGCCCTAATGACCCTGAGCCTGCCTGAGGGGAGGGTGGTGAGTGGATGTCTGTCAGTTTTGGAAATGGGGAGCCAACGATATGCTGAGGTGTCTTCACTATCCACTGTAGGTCCTTCCTCTCCTCTGCAGTGCAGCTCGAGTACTAGACTGTGCAGCAGTATGGCGGGGTTTGTATTTGTGTTTGCCCGCCAGAAGTTGTGTCCCGCTAGAAGCTGTGTCAGAAATCGCCTTTTAGCCAGTTTTTAACCAGTTTTATGCCATATAAATTCAATACTCTCAGATATTGGTCATTTTAACAATGCATTCTAACTGGATAAGGTTTTTCAATCATCGGACGCAGATCTTAAGCGGTTTTAAGGACCTGATTTCTACAGTAAATTCAGCCATAATGGCTGTGTGTGTGGGCTGCAATCATCAGTGCTCACAGTTGAAGGACGATATCCACCACCTAAAGACAGAACTTCGAAAAAAGGATCAGCTGATTGACAGCTGTATCTCCATTACCGCCGCCCAGGCAAAGCATATCTCCCATATGCAATCCTCCAGCCTTATCGCCCCGGTGGCCCGGTCGCTCTCCTCCCCAATGTCACAGCTGATCTCGGCCTCTGCTGCTACTCTTCTTTGGCTGCCTTCAGTGCACACCGGCACAGCCCGCCCGGAGAGCCCTGCAGTCGAAGCGGGTGGCTCCAAATGAGAGCTCGTTGCGGTGGCACCGGACACCACCACCTCCGTCGCTGCATTGGAGCTGCCAGCTGATCCGGATGTCGGCACGGGAATGGCCCCGGTCCACAGCTCCACTCCGATGCCATCCCAGCCATCCTGGGCTGAGGTGGTTCATCGCGGCCAAAAGAGGGATTTGGTCAAAGGGAAAGTCTCTCTGCCACCTCCTTTCACTCTCTCTAACTGCTTCATTTCCCTGATGGATGGCTCCGTTCCATCGTGGTGATGCCCCTGCAGACGCGCCGGCGTCCGAGCCAGCGGACCCCACTCCGGCCCCTCCCGTCACCGCTGCGTCTCCTCCACCTGTGGCCAGCGCAGAACGGGCGGGTCGCTGCTCCACGAATGGGAATAGGTGCCGTAGGATGCTGCAGGAGGCCGTCATCAGACGCTCAGGAAATCTTCCTCGGACTGAGTCTCCTCGCTCCTGCCCACTTGCACAGACTCTCCCACCTGAACAGCTGTCATTACAGAAGGAGTGCCCGCTGCCCAGTCCAGGTAGATCGCACACTTCACCTCCTCGTCCTCTCATTCCCCCCACTACATTAATCATCAGTGACTCCATAATCAGGGACATCCGTTTCATCAATGCTATTACTCACTGTTTCCCTGGTGCCACAGTACCCGTGATTCTGGACAAATTACTGTGCTTGCTGCCCTCACTCCCAACCGCTATTACACGAATAGTCCTGCATGTAGGGACGAACGACACTTCCTGTCGGGAGTCTGAGCACACTAAAAACGACTTTAATCTCCCTTTTAACGTTTTAAAGGACACTGGAAAGTCTGTTTTTATCAGCGGGCCTATTCCCTCTTTCGGGCGCGGAGCTGAGCGCTTTGAGGCTTCTCAGCCTGAACACCTGGCTCCACTCAACATGTAGTGCTCAAAACTTGGCTTTTATTGACAATTTTAACCTGTTCTGGGATCGTGAGTTGCTCTTCAAGAGATATGGGATTCATCTCAACAGGCAGGGTACTCAAATGCTGTCGGCAAACCTACAGCATGCAATCTAGTCTGCACCACGTGCATGACTATGTACACAGCATACACCCACTCCGAACCCCCCTCTTCTTCTCCTGTCTCATCCCATCCCACCGCCTCCTGCGCCAGCACCCCCTGCTGTCCTCCGCCAGCAGTAACTCTTTCACCCATTCCTCTCCCCACCTCAGGTCCTGGCCCACTGATTCCAGGTATAACAATGCTTTGTGATAAAGCTGCTAATGGAGTGTCTAATGTCACTGGAGCTGTGCCTGTTACCCCTGTAATCATGCCTTTAATATTGAAACTGTTGTCTCTGTTAGAGATGTTATAGCTACGAGGAGACCGAGGAGAGGGCCGGTTCTGGTGCCTGTACCTCTCAGTGACCGTAGTCTAGTGAATATGCTTACACAAGATAAAAAGCTAAACATGGCTCTGTTTAATGTCCATTCTCTCACTAATAAGACATTTTTTGTGAATGATCTTATTCGTGAAAACAAACTTGATTTCATTTTTCTCACTGAAACATGGCTACCGTCAGATGGAGCATCCCTCTTACTTGAAACATCACCTCCAAATTATAACTTTATCCACTCGACCCATGAAGGGAAGTGAGGAGGAGGGCTGGCTGCTATCTTCTCAGATGCTTTTAAATGTAAAAACCTCAGCTTCAGTGATTTTTCTTCTTTTGAATATCAGGCCACTATATTGGAAAGTCAAACTCCTGTGCTCCTAGTCACAATCTATCGACCACCAAAGTATTCAGCCTCTTTTCTACCTGAAATTGTGGATTTACTCTCAGTCTGTGTCACCAACTATGACAGCATTCTCCTAACTGGTGACCTGAACTTGCATATTGATAATACCCTTGACTGCAGGGCTGTGGATCTTCTAAAAGTTTTACATTCCTTTGACTTAATGCAGCATGTTATCGGGCCAACTCACAACTGTGGCCACACTTTAGATCTAGTGATTTCTAGAGGGTTGCATACTGTGGTCGATAGTTGACCTAGCTGCGTCAGACCACTACTGCTTGTTTTTTAATGTTACCATCTCACACTTAGATAACAATGACACTAAATCGTCTTACTAAAAGACGATTTCTTGGTCCCTCCTCAGCGGCTATGTTCTAAAACCATTTGCACAGTCAGGCTTTCTCTGATGAAGCTACATCAATCCATGAAAAGGTTAATAACTTCAATCATAAATTAAGGTCATCGCTAGACATAGTGGCACCGGAGAGAATAAAAAGAAATCACAAACTAAGGCCACCCCCTGGAAAAATGAGCAAATATGCCTCCTAAAGAGGGAATGCCGTCGAGCAGAGCATGCATGGAGGAAAAACAAGCTAACAGTCCACCGCGAGATTCTCATAAAATCTATTTCTGCTTATAACAATGCCTTGCGCTGTGAAAGGCAGGCATATTTTTCTAAAATTATTAACACCAATGAGAATAATCCCAGAATCTTATTTGAAACCATTGACTGTCTCCTAAAACCCACCCACTTTAATGAGCATGTCCATCTTCCCTCACAGTCAAAGTGTGAGGAGTTTGCCTCGTTCTTTGAAAATAAGATTGTCAGCATCAGGACTAGTATTATAAACACTACAAACTCAAAAATATGCTCGAGGAAGTCTTAACTTTTTTAGGAAAATTAGTGAAGGGGAACTCTGGAATATCATCTCTCAACTGAAATCCTCCACCTGCTCACTCGATGCCAGCCCCACTTCCTTTTTTAAAGAGGTTGTAGATAGTTTTATTCTTGATGTTCTAGATATTGTAAACTGTTCCTTAGAATCAGGTATCTTCCGGATCCACTAAAGACTGCTCTAGTTAAGCCTCTGCTCAAAAAACACACTCTGGATTCCTCTGTTCTGAGTAACTACAGGCCCATATTCAACCTGCCCTTTCTAGGTAAAATCCTGGAAAGGGCAGTGTTGATACAGCTAGAGGCTTTATTACATAACAATATTATTTATGAAAAATTTCAGTCTGGTTTCAGAAGTAAACATAGCACCGAGACTGCTCTCACTAAAGTCATAAATGATCTAAGAATGAGCGCAGATAAAAAGAACATTTCTGTCCTTGTTCTCCTCGATTTGACCGCTGCATTCGACACCATTGATCATGAGATACTTCTGAACAGACTCGAAAGCTGGATTGGTCTCTCAGGAACCACACTGAGCTGATTTAATACCTACCTCACAGACAGAAACTACTTTGTTAGTCTTGATGACTATGTT
Organism: Thunnus albacares; assembly: GCF_914725855.1. Lineage (NCBI taxonomy): Eukaryota > Metazoa > Chordata > Actinopteri > Scombriformes > Scombridae > Thunnus > Thunnus albacares. Next base: position 25,209,868 of record NC_058114.1, on the reverse strand, counting down.
TCCGAGAAACGAAGCATTCTCTATGGTGTTCCTCAGGGCTCAATCCTTGGTCCGTTGGTATTTTCTCTTTACACGATTCCACTTGGTGAATTATTCGTAACCACGAGATTAATTTTCACCGCTATGCTGATGACACCCAGCTGTATTAATCTGTAGCACCTGACAATAAGGATGCCCTACACCCTCTACTAAACTGCTTCTCCAGTATTGTGCAGTGGATGAATGGCAACTTTCTCAAATTAAATGTCTCACATGCTGGGGTCTGTTGGTGAGAAACTCCATGATCCACAGACAGAGAGTGGTGTCACACTGTAAAAATACCGTATATTACTGCAAGTCTAGCTACAGTATGAAACTGTAAACCTCATATTCTACAGCAGAATACTGTAATCATTTTTTACAGTAATTAACTGTTAAAGTAATTTATGGTAGTGACACTAAAAAAAAAAAAAAGGTAAAATGCTGGCAACTACAGCTGCCAGTGATGTCAGTGGTTCCTTCTAATCCATCAGGAGAGGTACCCAGCATAACTAATCTTGTTAGCCAGAGGCCAGACTTTGTTACCTTCATTCTGATGGCCTCTTCAAACAGTCATATCGCCTCAGCTTCATTAGCAATGCCCTACTCTGTCTGCACTCCGTGCAACTCTAAATTGCTGGCTGTTAGTCGTCCTTTTCTCATAATGTACCATGACCCAGTGTTCTTGCCTGGATTACTACTTGTTCTGCAGAAATCTTAAATCTATCAATCAAACTTAATTTGCAGTACCTTTCATACAGGTAAGTAGAATTTAAAGAACATTACAGAAGTCTAGTCAGCTTCAATAGCCTATAAAAGCATGTATCAGTCTCTCTGTATCATTCAGTGAGAGAATGATACACTGAAATGTAAACTAAAGGGCATCCCCACTAACAAAAGTCAAAGCACAAGATAAGCTGTGCAAAACCACATGTTTTGCAAGGTGTGTAGGGTGGACTTAAATGTTGGTCATGGTGAGAAAAATGATGTTAACCAGCATGCTAGGTCTGTTAAACATAAGTGTGACTAAGAAGCCACAAAAAATACATCAACCATCTGTTTGATTACAGCAGGGCAGGCTGTAAAGGCACCTGGTGCTTAGATCTCCAGAGCTGAGAGAAGAAACCTTTTTCTTAATGTGAAAATTATGGTCAGGTGGGGTCCCAGAAAACCTCCCATATTTTCAAGACCCAATGTTGATAGATATGATCTCCACCACCACAGACACCAAAAGGTGTTTATCTGTAACCAGCATGAGGCTCTGCATCAAGGATCCTATATGTTTTTCTTAGTATTACTGTGTTCTATGAAGAATCTCATCATAGAAATGTTATAGATGTGTCATTACCTGTTCAGTTTTTCTGTGATATGAGACTGAATTGTGTATTCGTGGGTGAACTGACTGAGTACATGAATGGGCGATTCGTTTACCTGCCCTCAGCATTAAGCGGTTACACAGGAAGTCAGCTGACCTGTGTGGTGTGAGCTCTGCTGTCATGAAGGGGATGTTTATGTGTCACAGCGGAAAGACAGACCAGCAGTATTGGTAGACATCTTGTGTTCCAGCTTCACCTCCCCCAGCAGATCAAAAGTCGAGGAAATGGATGATAGTGGAGAGAATGTAGGCGAGAGCCACTTCTACTATGCAACAGGCACAAACAAACAGACATGGTGGGGGGATGTGTGAAGCTGATCAAATGGGCAACCTAATGGACTGTGGTGTGGATGGAAAAATAAATGGTTTGTGACGTACAGCAGCATACCACAGAGTTTCCCAAATGCACAAGAAGAGAAAAATCAACTCCTTACTCCTACTTGTCTTTATTCTCAATTTGGACTGTGCTTTACATGATCTCCTTCTCAAGAAGTGGTTGTTAATGTGTGTGTGAAAAAAATAAGTCAAGTGTCATATGAGATATAATCTTAATCACTGTATACCTTTGCACTCTTGGTCTAGTAGTAAAACAGTGAAGTCAAGTTCAGCAGGTTTTAAGGAGGTTTTTTTTGTAAAGTTAGAGTTCCTTTTTTTATTATAGATGCTAAAGCCGTCACGTGCAACTTTTCACAAGTATGGTCAAGCCCTCCTCATGAATCACCAATATGCGATGGCGAAATCACTAGACGGATGCAAAGGTAATCTGAATCAAGCCATAGCAGGTAAAGAAAAAGTAAGAAAGGACTGCAAAAATGTAAACAAGAAGAAAAAAACATGTCTTACTGGGATCAGCATCAGTTCACCACTGGTCTCACCCATAAATATAATAGAAATTTACTGAAAAGCTACAGTAGCAGTGTGGTTTGAGACCAGACTTTTGTGGTTTTTGTCACATATAGCTTTCGTCTTCACCTGCATTTTTTCTGAGTTTTGATTCTCAGGAAAAGAAAGACTTGCCAAAATATCCTCATACCAAAACAGACACCTTATTGTCATCATCATCAATAGATAGGTTGTCGGAAAAAATGTTCATGGTCATGTAAGTGTTTGAGCAAACATATTAGCCTATATATCATAGTCCACTCTAGAATGAAAGAGAGTGGCTGCACCAGAGTTGGGCTCCTGAATACCTCTCAAAGTTGGACCTAAAAAGTGGGACATTTTGCAAAATAACCTTCAAATAATCTTCAGAAAAGACTCTTAAGAAGAGGTAACAGCATTAGAACAGCAAGAACAGAGGAAATATCATCTTTGGGTATATTTTTTAAATCAAAACAACTAGCTAGCTGTCAACTGTTACCAACCTTCCAAAGTAGAAACTGCAATGAGGAAGCTAACAGAAAAGTTATTTTGTGAAGACAAGAAGAGAAATTAAGGAGCCCTTGTTGGTGGTATTCTCTCTCTCTCCATGAACTGGTGTGATGGCGGCACGACAACATTTGCGGTGGCCTCCCCTAGTTCTGACTATGCAGTGTCTTTATCCATGTATACGTCTATGTCTATGGATTATTTCACTCCCCCATCAGTGCTGGTCACTCGTTGACATGCAAGAGGTGTCTATATTAAACTGAGACATGTATTTTCTTTATCCATTCTGTTGTTGTTGTTGCACTGCTGTGGGCTGGGAGGAACAGCAATTTGTTTGGGGTTTTTTTTGTGTGTATGCAAATACACAAGAAAATGACAATAAACTAAATCTTGAATCTTGAAAACAAATGATGCTGTATTTTTTCAGGAATTGACTCTAGAATCATGGTTTGAACAAGAAAAATGCTGGCAGTTATAAACTGGCATTATCATTGCTGCTGGAAGTGTTTCATAAAGCCAGATTACCAGATAAACCAGGGGTCCGTTTCACAAGGCAGGTTCAACAAACTCCGAGTCTAATGCTGAACTCTGAGTTGATCTACTCTGAGATAGGAAACTCTGAGTTTCCGGTTCCAGAACAGCTGATTTGAGTCAGTTTATTCAACTCGGAGTAGTTTCACCTGGAGTTAAGCGCGTGCACAACAACTATAAAAAGCCAGCATCAATGGAGCCCCGATTCAACGAGTCACCATGGCAACGGGGAAGAGGAGGGCGGCGTTTTTCACCCTACTAGCACTAGAAATCTTAATGCGATAATACAGCGAGTTTGAACATGTTTTCAAAAAGAAGTGCAACACCGCTGCAGCTGCAAAAGAAAGGGAGACGGCGTGGGAGAACATCGCTGCTCGGGTCAATGCGTAAGTTTAAATGTGGTCCTTTGCAATCACAATAATATTACAGAGGAAAACTGCTTGATTGGTCGCCTATTAATTTATTTCATTTAGGTCCAATCCCGCGAGGGAGAAGCGCACTTGGCAGCAGTTTAGGATGAAATATAAAAACATTGTTCAAACAGGTGAGACCTCGGCATAATCTCATGGGGGTACCTCATTTTGATCATGTTTTACATTGTAAAGTAAATATTAAGTGGCTGTTTGACTGAGCAGCTGTTTTATCCCCAACATAATGCTGGTTTCACACACATAAATGTCTTCTCATCTACATCATGTTCTTTTAAATAATTAAGCCTATTTAAATTAACACAGACTTCTACTCAGCCAACAGAAAGAAGGCAGATGCCCGTAAAACGGGTGGTGGTCCAGCACCGCCACCTCTAACGGAGGCAGAGGAGCTGGCCCGAAACCAGACTATAGGAAGGCCAGTGGCTGGCTCCGACATTGTACAAAAAACTTCCGTTTGCAAAGAATCGCAGCGCAACACACAATATCTGCTGGGATGTGAGAGCATGACTACGATTGGTAATGTTGCAAATGTAAGGACGGATTAGGTTGTGTATGTAGATGATGGACTGTGACGTGAAACGGTACCGCTCAAAAAGATAATTATCTGGAAATGCTAGAACATCTATGCGCGGTCTGATAACCTCAACGAATATTTAATTCTCTGCGCAGTAATGCTGCACCTTCATCCACGGGATCGTTATCAAAAGGACATGCCATGTTAGTGAAAAATGTTACTGTGGCTGTTACTGTGCCTAATGGACTTCTAATATACTGACTCTGATTTTTTTTTTTCTTTTTAATGATTTTTTTAAATGACAGAACTAGGCTACGCCAAAACTCGCCTGCTGACTGAATGAATGAGGAAATCAAATGGAGTGTGTGGCTCTGAAAGAGGGCGGAGACTGAGAGAAACTCGAGGTTCATTGAGAAAAACCTGGTCCCGACCAGGTTAGGTTCATAGAGTCTGTTGCTACGGTAACTGACCGAGAGCTTAAGTTACCCCTCTCTCTGAAACAGGCTAGAGTTACCCCTCTTTCTCTGGTTTGAGTTACCTCCCTTTTTGAAACGGAAAACTCAAGAGTTTCCCTCATTTCAGGGTTAACAGACCCTGAGTTTTCACTAAACCTGCTTTATGAAACGGACCCCTGATCTACTTCAGTAAACCAGGCTCATAATCAGAAAGTTAAAGGACAGGTTCACAATTTTTTAAGTCTGTCTTAAAACAACAGTCAGATGCCCATATGCACACTGAAAGAGGTTTTGCTCGTTGCAATAATTCCTCCTGCCAATACTGGACATTAAAATATCTCTTCTAAAATGCACTCACAATGTCAGTGATGGGGAACAAAACCCACAGTCCTCATTTTGTGCACAAATGTATTTAAAAGTTTATCTGAAGATAATATGAGGCTTCAGCAGTGTGAGTTAGTCAAATACTCAATCAGTCTTCCACAGTTACTGTCTTTTTTGTGGACAGTGTTTCCCTGTTGAGCTGCAGCAGAAGTATAGTAACAAAAAGAGGGACTTTGGCACTAAAAAAAATTAAACTATAAAAGATGTTGACTTAATTTGATTTATTTGGACAGTTGAAGCCTCACATAAACTTTTAAATACATTTTTGGAGGAGGGCTGTTTTTTTTTATCTTCCATCATTTAGACTGAAAGCACATTACATTTTAATGGCCATTATTAACAGGAGGAATGATTACAGCAAACAAAACCTATTTCAATGTTAATTTGGGCACAAGAATAATGTTTGAAGACAGACTTTTAAAAAATGTGAACTTATCCTTTAAGTTTCATAAAGCAGGTCTAAGTAAGTCTGACCTAAGGTATCATAAAGTCAGTTTGAAACAAATGTCAAATTTATCACATTTTGACCAGAGATAGTTTTACTTTATTTGTATGTATTTACATATATTGATAATTACTTTTACATACTATATACATATTTATATACATTTATATTACATGTATATACATGTTATTATGAACGACTGCAAGGCCAGATTCAGCAGATGAGTTCATCTCTACTTGTGTTAAAGTCTGAACTCACTACTCACATAGCAGCTCTGCTTGGTCAATGCCACCTTTATGAAACACCCCACTGGTGCTTTATAATGTTTCCCACTGTCACTTATATTTAGTGGGTTTATCTCATAGGATTATCATCTGTATCTGTGGCATGACTGACGCTTAAAGCTTACTGTTCCAAGTTTGGCAAGTTTATAAAGTGACTAAATTGTAATCAAAGAGTTTTTTAGCGCTTTATTCATTTCACAATATGGTGAACATCTACAGTCCAATAAAATGCATTTTAAAACATCTCTGCTTTACAGATCAAATACATTGAAATTGAAGTTCAAGTGCTTGTGTGTGTGCTGGATGGAAAAATACTGTATCTATTCCAGAGGTATTCCAGTATTTTCTCCTGTGAGCTGGACGTGACTGTTTCAAGTGTGAATCATGTCATATTTTCTACTTTCCACATTTTCAGCTTTACCACAAATTAACAGAGGTGTGTGCGTATGTGTGTAGGAGGGGGGAGGGCAAGTTGAGTGGTATGACGTAGTGAGGTTTGATATTCCATATGATTACTGAACACCCTCTGATGCTGCTTTAATAAAACAAAACTGTTGATGGAAAAAACACTTACATGTTTGATCAGTAAATATTATATATAGATCAAATAAGAAAATTTGAATGACACAGAAGCCAGAAAAACCCCTCAGCAAGGAAGGAAAGGAAGAGGAATGGAAGAGGCCTTGCAGGAGAGAAGACCTAATAGTGATAATGATGTGCTCTCAACTACTTAGAGTACTTAGCTGTGTGGCAATAGTCTGTTTGAGAAAGGCTCAGATGATATCTGTCACTATTGCCTCACAGCTACACACAGTCTCTATCTCTAAGCCATCAGTTTCATTAATACATTTCATCTGTTCCATATGACATTGAGTAGCTGCTATTTGCAGTATGTGTGTTTAGTGCGTACTTTTATGCTGCTGCTCCTGATTCACCATGTGCCATTATGTCAACATACCATACGTCATTACTCTTTATATAGCTGTGCTATTGATATCACGCGATTACAGCCTTCTTTCTTACATGCTGTTCTGTGCTAGGGATGTGCAGAGAGCCCAGTATTTGTATTTGTATTCGAATAAATGTGGAAAGAGGCTTAACAATCCTCTTTTTGTTTTTACTATGCTTTTAATTTTAGAAAATTAAAGTGCTACAATAAGTGTTCATGAATAAACCACCTTACGAAGGAGGTCCCCACACCGGATCTCGAACTGGAGTCTCTCAGATCATAGACAACTGTGCTGATTACTGAGCTAAAACCTTACTCATCGCCTCATTGCAGACAGACCTCTACTCATATATACACCCATTATACAGAGACAGCACACCGTGTAATGTGTAGGGAAGAACATCAAAGGCAATTCTTGCTGTGCATTTTTCATTTATTGCCTATTTTTGCAAATGCAATTCAAATGTTACCAAATTTGGAGCCCACAACAGAGCAACACTCCAGGAGCTTCATCTGAATGGAGTTTTATTTCAGCAGTAACAAAACAGGCAGCGATCTCAGGGGTCTATAAGTCTGCATATTCATTGGGCCCCTTTTTGCCTGATATCGGACAGAACTGTCAACTTGTTACACTCCATTTCCATCTTCAGTCTGACATTGCCGTCACTCTAATCGATTTCCATGGGGGAGGGGGATTTGATTCGATCACCATTAAACACTCCGGCTGGTGGTGACTTGGTGGGTGACGTACTGCGAGTTGAGCAGTGCTTGTTTTTGGCTCATCTGTTTTCAACATGGCAGCCTGGTCACAAGCTTTCTCATATTACAGATAAACAGTACACTAAGATATGTTTCTGAAAACATTTGAGGCAAGAAATAGGCAATGCAGTAACATAATCTTGATTCATATTTGATCAGCAGTTTTGCTCCTCCTTGGTTCTGGCGCACAGCTTAACAACGCTTGACAACGGCATTAGTCCCACCCGTGGTGCTGATTAAATTGATCATTTTTTCAACCAAGAAACCATTATTTCATGTCATGGTGGAGTGGGCAGATTCAAAGGTCTGGACCCAGGAAAGGCCCCTTTCCCTTCTTGATGCTTTTCACATATTTACAAATAACTAAATATAGTATAGTGTTTATACCAAATTTCATATTACTCAACAGATTTTATACTATTTTTGCTTTAATCTGCAAAATCTGAAATTGTAGCATATTTCAGCCCTCTTCTCTGACACTATTTATATGAAGTTTGCCTGGAGAGAGAGTATTATTTTCTTCAGGTTGTTCAGGCCTAGTTAGGGACCTGCTGAGTGCTAATTCTCTCTCTGCAGCTGCTTCTGAAACTGAGGGCAATGCAGCTGAATTTACTGCTTCCTGAAGTTAACCATTGTCGTGTTGTGTTAACACTTTCTTTCTTTCCTCTGTAAACTGCTGCAAATTATTGCATTAACTAACTTTAAGTAGCTGCTCTTTGGGCTCAACTTCTATCACATCCTCTGTAACATGAGATGGTGTGACAGATCTGATCAACTTTATAGGGCTTTTTCTGCAATTCTGCATTCTGTTTTTTACAGCTGGTTAGCTACCTGTAGCTAGGGTTACCAAGCTAAGGTTAGCTAGCTAACCAGTCTTACTTTACATACCAATATTAAACCCCTGCAAAACTGTGCTGGCAAGTTATGTTTATTCAACTTCCTTTGGAAAGAATTTGGTTAAAGCTGCTGTAATCAATATATTTTTACTATCAATGAACCAAATGACTGCGTGTAATGTGAAGGGGGTTGCTCGTAGTGATAAATTCAGGGAATTATCACCCAGTTCTGTTGATCTCTTCAGCTCTATGCCTTTTAGCATCTTTTAGCTTGTTTTAGTTTTACATTCTACAACTTTACTTTTTTGGTTCAGTTTCACCGTCCTCATCAGCTACGTTTTGGGCCACAGCAGACAGCTTTAAAAAGATTTTAAAACCCACTGTACTCTACCTGCACAGCACCAAACCATGGATACACAAAATTAGCAACTAGCTGGTGAACATAGTGGAGGATTTGGCAGCCAAAGAGCCAGATTTTATTTAGTTGGTGGAGAGGAAAATAGTGCTAAAAGGAGAGTGAATATTGGATTTAAATATTTACAGCTGTTAGCTAACACATTTGGTGTATCAACTTAAACGATGTGAATATGTCAGTGTTGTGTTTAGAGCTTGTTGCACTGCCCCCAAATGGCAAAAAACTTGTTTTCCCTCAAAGTGCTTTCTTTCTTGCTCCTGTCTTTTTTGGTTACTTAACTTTTTATTCCAGGCTTCTTGAGGGTCCTCCCATGTTACTCTCAATACACAATATATTTATGCATCAGACGCAGGAGTCAAACTGTTTTGATATGGCTCTCAGCTTCATCTTGTAGCTCATATCAATGTCAGAGCTAACAGTCATAAACTGGCCTATTTCAATCTTTTTTTAGGCCTAACCTTCGGTCAATTTTGTCAAAGACATGAGATTTTTGCGCACAAAAGTGAATGTAAACTCTGTAAAGGCGCTAAAACTGGCATTTATTGTCATGGTTTCATCTGCTCTCTGATCTACACCCTTATCTCATCCACCCCCTTGGTTTAGTTCCTTGATAACTGACATCTCATCAGTAATTCTTCACCATTCTTGTCATCACAGCTGGGTTTCCTGCCCATCACCTGACCTCCTTACTTTTACCTGCCTACCCAGGTGCCTCCTATTTACTCATTAACCTCAGTATAAACAGCAGCTGTTGACACACTCACAGTCAACAGCAAATGCAACAAATATGAGTTATTGAAAATAATATGTGAGAAGTGAATATGAAACAAAAGCTGTTGTTATGTAAAGACAACCTGTATTTCAGATACTATATAGAGCATTGGAAAAGAGATTTCAATACATCATAGATCCTTCTGGCTGAAATACCACTGAAAGTCTTTAATATCAGGTGCAACATGTCTTCTCTATTCATGTGCTCACAGCCTGAACAGTATCATCTATTAAAAGTCCAGTGTGTAAATTTAGTAACATCTAGCGGAACAGATTTGGGAGAAATGGAAAATAAATGGAATATATGGAATATTCATATGTTCTCATTAGTGTATAATCACCTGAAAATAAGAATTGTTGTGTTTTTGTTACCTTAGAATTCGCCCTTTATATATACATAGGGAGCGGGTCCTCTTGCATGTTGCAGCGTCATGTTTCTACATCAGGCCAGAATGGACAAACCAAACACTGGCTCTAGAGAGAGCCTTTTGCGTTTCGTGGCCACTGTAGGTTCTCTTACACGCTTGGAAGGGGAGGGGGAGGGTTATTCAGTTGGTTGCAATCTGCAATTTCACCACTAGACGCCACTAAGACTTACACACTGGTGTACACATGTGTATTGACTAAGTCCTACACTTTAGCTGCTACTGGCTGCTAATGGGCTTAATTGTTTAGACGTGTGCTTGGAAATGATGTTCAGTCTTTTCCAAAACGTCATATATACTGTGTTTATTTTCTTACCAATGTCCATTTTCCGTATTGTTTGTCACTTCCAGTAAGCTTTCAACATAAAGTTAAAACAAATACAGCCAAACAATATATCTGAGCACAGTCAAAATCTGTTTGCTCCTTTCGATCAGCAACACCTGTGATTACTGGGATAAATTTAAATAACCTGTTACCAGCCTGGTCTTTACCATACACCCCCCAGTGTTTGGGAGGAATATTACATTTAACACAAATCAAATATATGGCTCTCACAGTATGTAAACAACTGTGAGAATGTGTGTGGGTGGATAGGGCAGGGCATTAACCACTTACCATCTATTGTAAAGTCAGTGACGTAATGGTTTTTTTTTTGCTATAATGTATTTATAGTTTCAACTTCAACAGTGTGGCAGGTAGTGTCATGTACTGGATGTTTTTCTCCTGTCTAATGGTACTGCAGGCACCATGTGGGTGGACCAGCTCCAAGGTCCTGGTACTGTGCGTGCCTGTTCAAAGCTGGAACAAACTTCTCCACGCTGCATATCAGCTTATGTGCGTGGGATTCATTCAGAGACTTTAACATGAATGTTTCTTTTACATTTGCACAGGCTTTGAAAATAATTTTTTCATAGGGATTGGTATTGTTAGGATTTTAATGATACTACTACTCTTATCAATACTCATTCTAATCACTTTTATTTATTACTATGCAAAAATAAATAAATATATTTCTGACTTTTAAAAAAATGTACATCCAGAACAGCAACAGTATTGTTCACAACAGAAACCTCACTGTGTAAACACGATATATCCTTAGCAACAAATCTAAAATCTCAATAAAAGAAATAATATTCCAGATATCAAAATACTGACTGAAGTTTGAAAAGAATGAAGAAAATCAGTCCCAATGACTCATTCATTCATCCTGCTTGCCAGGCTGGTAGAGAGAGGAGGGCTGATCTGCCGAAAAGAATTTGTCAGATTTTAATAATTATTTAATATACCTGGCTAATCAGGCCGGTGGATGGGAGACTCTGAGTAAAGCAGTAGAAAATATTGGTTTTCTGCAAACGTATGCTTGTTGAACAGGTGTTTCATTGACAAATCGTGTTTTTCGAATGAATGAAGCATACATTTATGTACCACACTGAAGTTGTAGGGAAGGTGGTCGGGGGGAATGGCAAATATACAAAACGTAGGACATTCACACCAGAGACCGAGGTTTGCATCCTGCATGTAGTTAAGTTTAGCCAACAAAAGCACCTTGGTTAAGGGTAGTGAAATATTTTGATCAAATGTTAACAAAAAGGCATCATGTCTAGTACTTCAAGTCACTGCAAACTTTTTTCTGTGTCAAGCCAAGACCATGATCTTTCCCTAAAAGGGAAAAAACAAAATAGATTGCCACTAATCATTTTGCTCTTATGTTCCATATTGACATTTTTGCAACTTGCCAGATATGTTGATTAACAGCATTTTCTCATTATGTTGACAGAATGCATGTTGACGTAATGTGGGCAGCATTATGTTTCCTCCAAAACATATTTGCTTTTTCAGTTTAGACTATAAATGTAATTTCCAGGGGCCTACTGGTAAAAACATTTATTTTTAGCACTGCTGGTGGTCAAAAACTCCACAGGGTTTCTCTAAGTCATGGTAAGGTATTGTTTAATTTTAGAGAAGTTTCTTAACATTTTATGGCAAGAATTTCTTTGGCCATTGTAGAACATCTTCAGTTTTAACGCTGTTCTTCTCTTATGACTGGCTGGGTCTCTGTTGGGTCTCAATTCACATCTGCTGAGAGAACCTAATGTAAACCATTGGCTCCTTCAGAACTGAACTGAAATATTTCATTTTTGAAGATTCTGCGTCACAATTCATAAAATGTAAAGCTAAAAGTATGTCATATAGGGTGTTCTTACTGCTTTCAAATGTAAAAATGTTTCAAATTTGACCAGAACAGTATGTAAGGGTTAAAGGGATTAAACTCAGATTAAACGCACAGTTACACATATGATACTATTCATAGCTGTACCTAATACATCAAACAGTCATGACAATCATACATATCATGTCATATCCTCTGGACTCTCATTGTGGTTTTGCCCATAAGAGGTCAAAAGTTGGTACTCTCTAATTGAAACATGTGAGGAGTCAGAAGAGACACTGTTAGCACGTATGAGCATGCTCTTGCTGTGAGCTACTTGAAAGAAATGTGTCAAAGTTGGCCCATAATCTTCGCACAAATTCAGATAAGTTTATATAGTTTAAGTTTCACAGACAGTCTGCTGAGCCAGGCCGTTCTGCAGTACAGCATGACACTCTGAAAAACTGATTTAAAAACAGAAAAATGATCTGGCTACTGGCTCCAAAAGATCTGAGTTTACAAAGAAAGTAAATGCACTGCTACATCTACTTACAAATAAATTCTATATGAGGAGTCCATGATAGGGAAACATCTATCATAACACCCAGGTGTTTGTACAAAGAGACTTGCTTAATATCTACATTGTGGATTGTCACTGGAGGCAGCTGACAACCAGGCAAAAGGTCAAAAAGAATTTTTGTCACACCATTCAATTAGCCAATCAGCATTACACTGGTACAGTCTGGAGTCATCGCTGTCAATCAGCAGAGACAATAAGGTGGAAACATCAGAGTATTCTTTGAAGAAACTGGTTGGACACACTGGTGATCCAATCAGCACAGTAAATGTAAATAAAACAGGTGAGCTAATGCAGCCTTGAGGAAAGTTATCAACTCATTTATTAAACCAAATAAATAATTGTAGTATTACCTTTGAAACCCATCTGTTAAATCTCTTGCTTACTCTTTTTTGTTTGTTTATTTGTTAAACAAAGAATGGTACCTAAACCCAGCAGAATTTCCAATTTAGAGCTGAAAATTTTGTGACATTTGATTGCACTGTACATTGAGTCAACCTGTTTGACAAATTACCTCCCAAACATGCATGTGAAGCACTTTATTAGTCATTTCTTTGTTTAAAAGTCTCAGGGCCATTTTTCATCCGCAGTCTGACCCTGGTTTTTAAAAATATAGCAGTGATGAGGTTAATTAAAAGTCCCTTGTAGGTAATTGGTATTTGTGTTTGGTTTTGTCTGGATGAAGTAATGCTACTAGAATGTGTATGGGTGGATGTTTGGGGCAGGAGAACAAAAAGGTGTCACTTCAGACATTGCATCATGATGTTGACACACAGCCTTGCAGCTCTAACACATCGCCTGCATGTAAACTTTCACTTCCTCTTTAACGCAGAACGAGTTACAGCACACAAAAGCAGTCTAGAGGAAGTTTACTAAGTACGTGGGTGGGTGTGTAACAATGGAGCGTCATGCCGAAACAGGTAACTGCTGGTATCGGATTGCAGGTTAGCTTTTTAACTGAATTATTACTTGCAGCCTCCAAATTTCTATCTGGCTTATACTAAAAATACTAGAAATGTAACAGAAATGAGTCTCTGACTTTCTTTGTATACATAATAACATAATAATATATAAGATTAATATGATTTATCACTGTTCCCAATGTGATAATACCAGGAAATTTAGAATACAAAACATTGTCATGACTTCAAAAAAACTGGGTTTTTCTAGTTCTACTAAACACATGTTGGACTGGTGATAACAAAAGCATAACTTTTCTCTCTCCAAAGAAAGACATTAATTTTAACTGCTGCTGCTGGCGTTTCATTTTTATGAACTGCCGCTTGCTCATTCAGTGAGCAATTTTTCAAGTACACATGCGTGGAACATGTCCGCGTTCACAGATGCCAAAATGTACTATAGAACCACAGAGGCAGGCTGTCCATGTCACTACTCATCCGTGGCAACTTTTTGGAGTATATAGGGCCTTACAATCAATTCACATTCTCTGCCAGAATCTGACAGTTGGCCAAACAGTAGCATATAAAGCACAATTTTTGTGGTTAAGGAAATAATAAAAAGATTTTGTCACCCCCCCCTGTCCCCAGTGGAAATTATGCACTAGGGTAATACTAACCCCGACTTTAAAATGATATTACAGATTTATTCCGGTACAAGAATTCAATAATGACAGATATGTACACGTAGAAATTAGCTAAATAACAAGTTAGTAGATAAAAACAAAAAAACCCCCAAAAAATACAGTTGTAATTAGAAGACAAAAGATGTTTCAACAGAGTAAAAGGGGCATTTGCAGTTTAGTTACAAGGTAAAGTCTGGGGTGGAATCATCAGAGTATTTTTAGAAGAAACTGTGTGGCAACACTGATGATGCAATCAGCACAGAACAATGTAAATAACACAGGTTAGCTGATGCAGTCTTGAGGTGCTCCAACATTGGTTGGCTAAATACTAATACAATTTACAATTTACAATTGTAAATTGGTGGTTCAAAAATAAATGTAGCCTTAACTGTAAAATAGTTTGTGAATAAACTGAATTACATTTCACTCTGAATGGAGCATTCAGAAAATTTGTTAAAGAGAATATGAGTACCAAGTCTCACAAAATTAGACAAATGGTTTGGGAGTTACAGCCTTCAAAGTGTACAATAGGGATGTGCAGAGAGCCCAGTATTCATATTTGTATCTGTATTTGTTGAGGCAGTAAAATTATTTGTATTTGTCTTTGTATTCAAATAAAAGTGGAAAGAGGCTTGAAAATTCTGTTTTTGTTTTTATTATGCTTTTAATTTTAGAAAATTAAAGTGCTACAATAAGCGTTCATGAATAAACTACCTTACGAAGGAGGTCCCCACACCGGGTCTCGAACCGGAGTCTCTCAGATCATAGACAACTGCGCTGATTACTGAGCTAAAACTTTACTCATCACCTCATTGCAGATAGACCTCTACTTATATATACACCCATAATACAGACACAGCACACTGTGTAATGTATAGGGAAGAACTTCAAAGGCAATCCTTGCTTTGCACTTTTCATTTATTGCCTATTTTTTACAACATAACATTGTGGAAAGGAGATTGGGTACAACAAGTTATGGAGAGTCCCTTGGGAGCACTTTGTGTGTGTCAGTAGCTCAGATTAATATCTGGGAAAGTAGCAGGTGGATGCAACTCATCTCGTTGAGACCTGCTGATACACGTCACAACGGAGCAGAGGAGAGAGACTGAGATAGTGATGTAACTGACCTACGTGCTGGTATTTGACATGGGCTTTTATTTCTTCCAGAAAACAAATAATTTTTAAAATATTTGTATGGAACAAATATTTGTAAAAAAAAAAAAAAAAGAAGAAAACAAAACAACCACTATTTGTGCTTTGCCGAATAATGTATTTGTATTCGGGCACACCCCTAGTGTACATTTTTTCAAACTTTAACAATATAGTCCCCCAGCAATAAAGGTGTAGCCCTTTAACCTTTAAACACCCAATAAAAGACTTCAAAATTCCAGATGTGTACACAAAGTAACATAGATTTCAATAATCATGCAATCATTACAAACTGAATAATCAGTTTTATTTACAGTCACAGTTACAGGACTTTACAATCTGTACACCACACCACCCCCTCTGTCCTCAGACCCATGATTATACTGAACACTGGACTAATACCAATATGGCACTCCAATATTACAGCAAGAATCACTGGCTACAGTATGTTATTAAATCATTTCACAACAGAATTAAATACAGTCTTTCATCTCACAATTTCCGCAGTGTTCATTTGACCTTTTACAGGATTTTTACAGTTTTAAATCCTACCTTATCTGTAAATGTTACAAGCTTTAATTTAATAAACAGTCAGTTGGAAATGAAAATGAAACATGTGGTTTCTGCCTGGTTGGTCAGAAGTAAAAGTAGTCAATTAGAGAGATGAAAATGACTAATTACACAAGAAGATTTTTCTTGTGAAAGTGAGATTAACACTATTTATATGGTATGTGCTATTGCAGAATGATGAATGATGGCTGGAAAGAAAGTAAAGCCTGTTATGAGTTACTGTTAAAGTTATGAGACATCTCTGGTCTTTGTAGCAATTTCTTGTCAAAATATGTTTCGAATTAAATGAACAGCTTCACCTGATGGGCCTGATAAGATTTTAATCTAGAGTAATTACAACCAAGGGCATTTTTACTACTGTGGAGCAGTTTCTCTGTCAACATTCATCCACAATAAGCCGAATAAACATCAGTCAAGGAAAAAAAAAGAAACATCTGTTGACTGCACCTTCGGTTTCCTGCTCTGCACCAGAGGAATTTTTCATTCGTCTTTGTGAGGAATGAAAGCAATCATAGTCGCTCCATCCAAAGTAAATGCAACACAACCATGAAACCACTTATCATGAAACTAGCCTCTGATAATCTGTATTCACAGAAATTACATAATATCTAGACAACAGGTTTTTTACAGCTCAATACAATAGTATTCCACATGTAAACATGACGCCCTGACAGAAGTTTGTGTTGCTTACATGCAGACAGTGTGATTTCAGCCTAGTCAGAGTTCATAGACATGAACAGAGCTGTCTGTGCAGATAGACTTGAAGTAAATGCTCATTCTGCTGTTATTGGCAAGTTGGACCCTGTCGAAAAAAGAGAAAATCTCTGTCTCATTTTTCTCCCTGTGCTTCTTTTGGATGGTTCTATTTGTATTCTCCCACATACACTGGAGAATAATCTCTTCGCTGGTGTTGTCTGAGATCTTCACCCATCCGTAGATTAAATATGTTCCAGCTTTATCGGTGGTGAAGATGTCATATCTCCCTTTTTCATCACTCTCTAGGGAGGAAACGGTACATTTTTCCATCAGTACACCAAGAGATTAATAGGAATGTTGGAAGTCGCTCAAATAAAAGTGATGCTTACCTTTTAGTATGCGGGTTATGTTGACTTTTGCTGTGGCGCTTGGTGGTCCTGCATCCTATAGACAGAAAGATTTATTAAATAAAGACAAGCATGCATAAATATAAGAAAGACATCAGTCAAAACAGATGGCTTAGGAGACTTTCTTTCAGTGTTTTGAGGAGTTTCTCACCTGGTTACATGATGAAGAGAACATGAAAACATGGAGTATGAAGCCTGCCATCACAGCTACAATGACCAATCCCATCACTATTGCCAAAGCAACCACACACTTGAAGCAGCCACTGCGGTCAGCAGGTGAACCTCTGGGTTGACTGTCCATCTCCATCTTGACCTCCACCAGTGTCTCCTCTTGTCCTGCTTGATGCTTCTCCATGATGCAGACTGTGATCCTTGTAAAGGAGATTGACTCTTTGAGCCTTAAATAGCCCACGTCTTCCCACACTAACAGAGAGAGTGGGAATCCCAAACTCCACCCCCGCGTAATAAAAAGCAAACAGAAAGGACTGAGGGAATCCCTCCACTCCCACACAAAACTGGTTTAATAATTACACCGACTTTTTTGATCTTCCGCCATCTCTGCAAGAGCTTATCAGGATCTGAAAAACATCTGATTTATATCTATCTTCGGTTGCATTTGAATTAAAAATAAGATGTGTTCATGCTTGCAGGTTTTGTGTAGTGAGAGTGACCTTCCTTTCAACTCTCCAACAGTGACATACAGAAGCTAAACCAGGAGATGGGTTTAAAGTCAGGTATATTTGATGAGGGGTTTGTAAAAGTTGCATTAAAACTCTGAACCTGCAGCAGGTGTTTTTGGCCTACTGTGATGATGGATTGAAGCTTACAGTCAGTCAGTCTCCAAGGATTGAATTTCCTTTACACCCACATACTCACGCAGCTTGAGGGGCTCCAGAAGAAGATCATGGGAACTGGATTTAATCACTAATTATTACTACTCGCACTCCTACACTTATACACATGTCTGAACCATAACTTGTTTGTAGTTTTGGAGGAAGACTCGTTTTTTGTCTTCCAAGAAATATTCTTGATTCTCTTTAAACAAAGAAACAAAAAAAAAGATCAAGTCGCTGAGCAGAGCATGAATGAACACCTGAAACTACTACACTGTCATATCAGGGGTCTGTTCTGATTTTTATCCTTCCCACTCAAATGTACTGTGAGAAAGCAGAAATCGTAGGTAAAGGTACATTACAGTATGTAGTATTATCAACACGGCAGCAGAGTAAAGCTGCACAATGTCTTGGCGGAAATGAAGCACATCGTTTTCACATGTCCAAGTTTATCTATTCGTTCATCTGTTTCATTCAACTGCAGGGCTAGCAAAAACACTGAAAGCATGACTGAAACACGGACGTATTTTAAACAGCCGCTCTCTCTCTCGGTCTCTGTGTTTCAGTCTACCTGTTAACCTTGACCTATTTAGCAGGAAATTTCTCCATGAGAGAAACTGAGAGCCAGCGTGCTGTTACATCACTGTTATTGTCCCGCCCACACTTTGACAGCCGAGGAACAGCCCTTGCATCAGCGATGTTGTTCTATATCCGTCTTGGCTGCATTCCTATCTGCTGGCAGGTTTGATGACTTGATTTCAGTCTTGAGTGAATAAACACACAAACACACACACACGCACACACACTGCTCATCTGTCTGGCTGTTAACACAGTCCAGTATTGTGCTTTTCTTATCTCATTTGTGTGTGTGTGTGTGTGTGTGTGTGTGTGTGCGCGCGTGCATATCTTCAGTTTCATTGTCTTCAGAGTGAAAACTTGATCTTCAGCAAGTTTCTCACTCTAATGATATATTTCCATGGAAATTGTTGCTCACCGCCGACAAGAAGGAGCAGATCCAAAAAATTCATGACTTGGAAATAATACAGGGCTTGGCATGCAAGTGTGTACAGTGTTTCAGGAAACTTGATCCAGGTAACAAACTGCTTTTTTTTTAAAATAAGGGTAAATAGACATCGGAAAACAAGGCAAGTATGGCACACACCTCTGGTTTTATTTGTGTCCCTACTGTTCATGAAATCACACAGGTGTCGCATCATGCAAACTTCTTTTGTCACCAAATCCACTTTTGTTGCATGAGGTATGGACTCTTAATCCAAAAATCTAACTGTCTAACCACACAGACCTGCCTTATTTCTCTTTACATGTAACCGAATATTGAGAATAGTTTCCAACAATGCTTGTGAACCACAACAACTCATTTCTGCAACAGGCAACCCTGTCATTTCCTTTGAATATATTTCTGTGGAAGAGGTTTCAGTTCTGTGTTACTATAAGGAGAGGCTGAACCTGCACGAAATAACACCCTAGATCACAACAGTTGGTTCTGTCTAATATCTCTACACACATTAACCCAATTACCTCCTCTACCTCTCGTATTAGCTGGAACTTATTCTTCTGCAAGAACGTTTTACAGCTATGATTGGGCAAGTCATGCAGTATTTCTAAGAAATGACTAAATGACAAGATATATCCAAATTTTTGCTGTAAAAAATCTACATCATACCTGTCAACACTGAGCTTTGAAAATAAGGGAGATTTCCTGGGACTCCACCTGACTGTAATTTTTACATTATGAAAAGGGTTTCCTCTCTTGGCTCCAGAGATCTAATCACCAGGTGCCTTTACTGCCTGCCCTGCTGTAATCAAACATTTGAAGTGTTCTTTGTGGCCTCTTGGTCATGCTTATGTTTAACAGACCTAGCATGCTGGTTAAAATCATTTTTCCCACCATGACAAACACTACAGTCCACCCTACACACCTTGCAAAATGCATGGTTGTTTCCTTACATGCCTTTTGTCAGGAATGGGAAAACAGTCCTCCGGGTATTTACCTATTTCATTAGGTACAGTTACTGAGGTCAACAACCTCTTAACAGCTGAAGAAAACATCATGTTAGTTGTTGTGTAGTGATAGTTGCCAGCATTAAAAGATCTGTAAATCCTTTTAATCTTGTGCTTTGACTTTTGTTAGTGAGGATACCCTTTAGTTTACGTTTGGATTTGCATTTGGACATTTTGCAAACAGATTGTGCCTTTAAAAATATTTACCAGAACAGTAATCCATCTAGTTACAGGTGTAAGTTCCTTACCAGTTTTCCCACTTTGAATTTGTTCATGTCTCTCCATAAAATTTTTCTTTCAATCTTGAATCAGTTGCGTCTTAAGCCATGTTTACACCTGGCATTAACTTGCGTCTCAGGTGATCCGATCACAAGTGGACAGCTCTAAGTATGTCTGTTCACACCTGGTCTCCACATGCATCTTGAGTGACCATTTGTGATCAGATCCCACGTCCCCGCTCCATATGCAAATAAACACCTACATCATTACCGCTTGTAAAGACCAAATTCGTTCGTTTTTAATCGGCGGGAGGACCAGTGTTCAACTTGTTTGATAACAGGATAAAGAAATATACAATGCATTGTGTGCCCCCTCACAAAAATCAAATGCCCATCCTATTGATTTATTCTAGCGCTGCTCAAAATGGAATCACGGTGGATATGGAGTTCGCCATTTTTATTTTCCTACTGCCATTTTTTAAACACTTAGTTTTTTGTGTTTGGGAAATCATTTACCCCCATCATGTAGGCTATGCTATATTTTCAATGTCATTTATATGTTATGTTTCTTCTTTTATTTTTTTAAATTAATTTTAGAATGCTGCAATATATAGTCCACATATTTGACAAATATAGAGTTATATCAGCCATCTCCCCGCAGCTGCGTCTCCCCATTGAGAGACGCTGTGCGCATTTATGCACGAGGCACAGCAGCATAACTTCATTGATTATTTAAATCTCTGACACGCCGACAGGATCGGCCAGGATCTAATGTTAATTAATGTTCTGTGTTCTTCTACACATCCAATAGGTCAGTTGTTACACACAGACAGTCTATGTTCATACTGTGAAACTGTTTGGAGTAAAGCAGCCGAACTCCTGATAAATCCTGAGCTCCATTATGTCGAGCAGCGCAGCAAAACTAAAAACTGTAGTTATCAGTTTGACAGGACAGAGGGAATTACTCAGCAAAGTTAAACTTCTGAAATATTTTTTTTGACAGACAAGTTATTTCGTCGATTTGAAGAGGAAAACGGGTTAGGGGAACAGGAAAAACAGGAAAAACGGGAGGTGGACTACATCTTTTTTTAATTTGCATGAAAAATGGAAAAACAAAATAATGCATTTCTTTATCCTGTTATCAAACAAGTTGAAGAGGACACCAGCTAAGTAGGTGATCCTTGGGTGAGGCCCAGGACGCATTGCAAATGCTAAATGAATGTGGCCACATGCGGCCCAGATCACCTCCGAATGTGGTCTGAGTGATCGGATCTCAATCCGTCCTCAATGCGTCTTGAGTGCATTTACACCTGTACTTAGAGCTGTCCACTTGTTATGGTTTCCCGATTCATTTTTAAAAAGACAAAAGAAAAAGAGAGAGCAGCAGTGGTTGAGAGAGTGAAGCTAGAGAGTGAATGAAAAGAGAGAGTGGTGGTGGTGAGAACACCGTTGAACAAGAGAAATAAAACGTTATTTTCTGATTGTTTCATGGTGATTAGAAATAAGCCTCGGGTGTAGTGATTTGACCATCGCCATATTGGATTTGGCCGTCTCCATGTTTGATTTTTGGTGCCAGAGGTGTCCATATTTGGACGAGAGGGTGGAGCTGATCATAGCGCTAGCTGCTAGCATGGTTAGCACGGTGCATTGACAATCTATGGTTAACAGTGATAATACTAATGCTAATGCTAATTATTTCTAGCAAAAAACAGGCCTAAAACTGTTAAAACAAAATGTACTCACCGGAAAAACGGATCATCCGACTCATTGATGGGTCTTTTATTACAACCAAATGCTGAACAAGACTGTTTTTAGGCGACCACAATGTTACAATTAACCTTACTTAACTGAAAATACACTGTGAAATAGCAGCGGCTACGCCTATATGCAATTGTTACGTTACGTAAGCAATGTTATCACCATGGTAGCGACTTGTCAATCACAACGTAGCCACGCCCTAAAGCATACCCTGCTTTATCGTCAAATTTAAATTGAATTGGACCATAATTTACAAAACGAAAATCATGCTGTATTGAAGAAGACTTGAAACTAGCGATTGAGATCATAAACTCATTAGGAAAAAGTTTACTAAGGTATTAAATCAAGAGAGAAGAGGGGTCATTTCCTCATGGACTTCTATACAATCGGACTTCTTTTTGCAGCCAGTGGAGTCACCCCTTGATGGCCATTAGAGAGAATGCAGGTTTTGCCGCTTGGTCTGAATACAGCCTAACAGCTTCCTTAGTGTCTCACACAAGGACTAAATGTTCAAATGGAAAACTAAACAAGCGCTCCTAGAAGCTACAGCAGAAAGTGCGGTAGGAAGCCAGTCTGAGCTATGGAAGTATAAATATAATATGTATAACTGGATACAGTGTCAGAGGCAGGGCCCCATTCATTCATATGGAAGTTGCTCAGTGGCACATGAAGCCAAAAAAGTTCAACTTCCAGGTATGAAATTACCCGGCCCATAGCGCAAGCGCACCGGTGTTTCCATTAACCAACCACATGCGCACCAGAGACTTCCACTGGCCGAGTCAGCTAACTTCCGGTTTAGCCCTCCGCTAACTTGAATGGGATAAAACAATCCAATCATATGTCTCTTCTAGACTTTCCAAATGTTATCAGACCGAATGGATTAAAGTCTGATAGTGAAATGAGTCATGTCGCAGGGGTTGTGACACTCAAAAAAATGTATCCACCATTTTACCGCCACTCTTTTTCCCATGATTGTGTGTGAGAAAAATGCTTTTTTGGCCAGTGTGCATCACATGACAGACCTGGAAGTTGTAATTACACAGTTTTTGCCACTATGTCAAATTGGCTTCGAAGCCTGGTGCACTTCCTTGGGTTTTGGTCTGAGCTAATAGCTGTTAAGTGATGAAAGTTTGTGTAAAAGCTATTTCAGAATTTGAGAGGAGGGTAAACAGTGTTTATGTGCATTTAGTCTCCACTACTACACTACAGCCCTGTGTATAACTGTAAAAATTAAGAGAGGCAAATATGGGATATTTGCGGGGAAAGTTACAAAATGGGAGTATGGCAGAAGACAGGGTAAAAATATGGGAGAAACCCGGGAAAAAGGGGACAGTTGACCGGTCTGACCTACATCGAAATATTTCTTGGGCCTGACTTTCTCTGGAAAGTTCTCTCTATTTCAACCAACAGGTAAACATGATTTCACATGCCATGCACAGGAATCTTTCATAATTACTAAGATCTTGCCTCATCTGCTGCTATCTGGTTTCAACCAGGCAGCTGCCACCATGATTCATTAGGTAAATGTTATTGAGAAAGTAAGGACAGTAATTCTGCTTTAAAAATTATTTTTAGATTTTTGGGCCAATGTTTGTGTCTAATTCTGACCTATCATTCATCCTGCAATTTACAGTTTCACACAAAACAACAGACAGCAAAAACTTTATTAAAAAAATGTATAGACTGGATCAACTGATGAACTCTAAGTATAATTTTCAAAATTACTTTCAAAATGAATATTTATAGAAATCACAATTAACAATCCACAGCCAAGCATAATTAATAGCAAACACCCATGATTAAAATATGAAAACAGAGTTGAGTGGTTGCTCTGAATCTTTAGCTTGTAGATAACGCTACACTATAACCTTCATTCATTCTACAGGATACCTATAGTGAGAGCTGTTACACTTGAAGCTGCTGGTAACCTGAGACCATGACTGATTTATTACTCAAACCCACAGGGATTTACCCTGAGCCCTTACTATAGGTGTCATTTGACTGCACAATCAACAAGTCTCAACACTTAAATAACAGACTCTGCCAGGAGCCTCCTCCTCATGTTCTTTGAGTTATAAAACAACAGATATCAATGGATAGTTCTGCGCATTTGCACTGTTGATTTAATTATTTTCTTTTTTGTTTTCCATAAACATCAACTTTTATTGCTCTCAGTCAAAGAGGGTTTCCACTCTGATCTGTCTGAAAGTTATCCATCTTACGTTATGGTGAGAACTTTAAAGTCCCCCTCCACTAAAATTTGTTTTCTTTTTGTTCCTTCACTTGGATATTTGAGCTTCACAGAATGATGTATGTGCAAAGTTTGACACTGGAAGACAGTTTTCACATTCATCTGCTAAGGAGGGAAAATGTTTGTGAAGATGTTGAAAATGTTTCTGTTTATAACATGTACCTGCAAGCGTGAATTGTGACATCACAAGTAGTTTGAAAGTCAGTCATGGTCCAGTATGCAACTTACACAAGTGTGATGTGGAAACTTAAAGCCCCCAGTGCACAAACACTGAGAATGGACATCTAGTGTTGAGTGAATAATTGAAATGATTTCTTTTTTTACACTCTGTATCTAACGGGAGCCTTTCACACTCCTCACAGTGAGTCTGAACAGCCACTCAGATGGTCCTCATGTGGGCACTGCACTTGCTGCATGCTACTTGTGATATTTGGTGGCTGAACATCAGACAACAATCAGATGATAAAAGCAGTTTTACATCTGTAAAACAAAGCTCAGTCGCCTTAAAAAATCCTGTTTTCCAACGACCTCCACCACTGGCATACTTCGCTGAACAGTTAACTCGGGCACTGTGCAATAACCCTGTAACACTAAAATACTCACTGCACCTACTAATTATACATATTTATTTAAGTTAAAGATACAAAATATGCAATACATTTAATTCATTACTGTATACTTGAACAGGCTGTATATAATGTACATAACCACCTGCTATGTGTATATAAAGTAACATGTCACTTTTTTTTCTTAACATTTAATATTCATCTCAGCACTCTTCACTTCTTTGCACTATTTGTATCCTGTTTACGGTTTATGGAAACCGTTTCACCTCTTTATCTGTATATAGACATTCCTTGTGTATCTGTCTGAAAATGTTGTGTTGTGTAAGTACATTGAGAGCCACTAAACTGGAGACAAATTCCTTGTATGTGTAAACATACCCAGCCAATAAAGATGATTCAGATTCTGATTATCAAGTGACAAAAAAAGCAAAAAGAAATAAGTCAAGAGAATAAATTTCCCTTTGCTCATATTACACCTGTCCAAAAAGCCCCAAATATCAAATGTCTCTGTTGAAACTGTGAGATGTGTAAGCAAACATCCTGTTTCTCTGTTGCTAATGGATTTTGCTCGCTGTGTTTGGCCATATCATGTCATCATAATTTTTGAGACTTTTCCCATATTACAATATATTATTACATCATTTTATATACAGTCAAATTAATCATTTTGTGAGCGAGTGAATGTTTAAACTATCTTGTGTGCTGTAAGTCGTGTCCAAGTCGTTTCCATAATTATGGACAACACACTTCTGGAAAGAAACGCAACTGTCTAACTAGAAAAGTGTTTAGGTTTTATATGCTGTCCTTTACACATTCTGTGGTTGCAGTGTTAAGAGCAGTATCACCACAAAGGTTCAGAGTTCAGTACCTGCAAGAAGTCAATAAATGAAGTCTCATAAAAGTAGTTCTGTTGCTTGGTCAGAGGGCACTACAGAGCACATTATCCATGAACAGATAAGAATTCACCAAATGTGAACACTTTAAAATGAAAGATCTATCAATTGTCACAGCTGATCCTCTGGCTTGAAACAGGTCCATAAGAAGGACAGAAACTCAACTCTTGTCATTAAGTTTGGAAATTAAAGTTTCTGTAAGTACTGACTTAAACTGCAAATCCTAATATATAATATTGATTTTATTTTAAAATTTTCATTACCAAACACTACTTGCTGTTTAACTGTGGTCAATATTTAACAGTGACATGTGAAGCTTTTTTGCAATGTTAAAAATCCAACAACCATCTTCTCCAAAGGAGTCATCCTCTTTGGTTTTGCTGTGGGTGTTTTCCTGTCATACAACTTGCTCATCCTGTGATACTTTATGAGCTTTATACTATAAACACCATGTCACTGTTTCCTACAGAAGGTTTTTACAAATCTACATTCAATTTCCACACCTTGATCATCTCTTCTTATTAACTGTTTGCTAAACCCCTCTCTCAAACAATGATCATCCAGTCATATAGATGTGGCCCAAGTTATTGGTACCCTTGCATTTTACTAAAATAATGCATCATATATCAAGTAATATTTTATCATCAGTGCATGTCCGTGTTTGGTTTGCTGTGGAACAAAACAAAAAAGTTGGGAAAATAACTGAATTCATGCTTATTCTACAAAAACATTCTAAAATAGCCTGGACAAAATTATTGGTACCCTTTAGAAGTTGAAAGAAATAATTGATTTGTAGTGATACTTTAAGCAGACAAGTGTGTTTTAATTAGTATCACAGGTGTTTTCAATCTTATAATCATTCATTCAGCCAGTTTAAAAGGAGAAAATCACTCACTCTGCTGTTTTGTGCCACTGTGTGCATCACATTGAACATGGAAAACAGAAGGAAAACTAGAGAGTGGTCTGAAGACATTAGGAAAAAGGTAATAGCAAAGCATGGTCAACGTAAAGGTTACAAGAGCATCTCCAAAGAGCTTGATGTTCCTGTGACCACTGTTGCCAATATCATTAAGAAGTTTAAGGCCCATGGAACTGTAGCCAACATCTCTGGATGTGATCGCAAGAGGAAAATTGGCCCAAGATTGTACAGAAGGATTGCTCAAACGGTCGAGAAAGAACCAAGGAAAACTTCAATACAGATCCAAGCTGATCTTCAAGTTCAAGGTACAATAGTTTCAAGTTGCACCATCCATTGCTGTCTGGATCAAAATGATCTCCATGGTAGAAGAAAACCCCATTTCTAAAAGGAAGACACAAAAAAGCCAGACTGGACTTTTCCAAAATGTATATTGACAAGCCACCATCCTTCTGGGAGATTGTGCTTTGGACAGAAGAAACAAAATTAGGGCTTTTTGGTAAATCACACCAACCCTATGTTTACAGAAGAAAAAATGAAGCCTTCAAAGAGAAGAACACTGTGCCTACCATGAAACAGGGAGGAGGCTCAGTGATGTTTTGGGGTTGCTTTGCTGCCTCAGGCACTGGGTGTCTCTAATCTGTACGGGGATGAGAAGAAAACGTTGGACCGTTCTGAAGTGGCCTGCTATGAGTCCTGATTTGAATCCCATTGTCATATCTGTGGAAAGAGCTGAAACTTGCAGTTTGGAGATGATACCCATCAAACCTGAGAGAACTGGAGCAGTTTGCTCAAGAAGGGTGGGCCGAACTACCAGTGGAGAAGTGTAGAAACCTTATTCAGAGTTACAGAAAGCACTTGACTGTTAAGCACTTGAATATTAAGTTAAGGGTACCAATATTTTTGGCCATGACATTTTCATTTGTTTTATTGTATTAAATAATATGTTAAGTTGTAAATCAAAAGCAAGAATGAAAGATACCATATACTTTTATTAGTTTCAGCTTAATACAGAGAAAATGTTTTTTTTTAAAAAAGGTGGAGGGGCACCAATATTTTCAGCCATATCTGTAACTAGCAACGGCAAGTCTGTCAAGCTTTGCATTTCTCCATGTTGAAGCGTTATGCTTGAAATTGTAGAGTGATTGGACCTTTTTATCCTATCCAAAAACAAAAACACAAGAGCAAAATTGTAAGGAATGGATTAAACAGTGTGTTTGTCCGGCTGCAAGCATTAGCATACCCAACTAACTAGTTTACGATCTACAGTAATAACCTAGCATTAATTCCAAGGATACATTGGTCTGTCAAGTTACAGGTTACATTTTAAAAATCCTCGTTCATGACTATCACATCCGCTGTGTAGTATTTCCACAGAGTGTGGGATGTGGTGGATGGTATATTGGTTTAGGGTAACGTCCCTGCTGAAAAAAACAGCATAGAGCAGCAAAGCTGGTTTTGAAGAAGAAGAGGAATAAGTAATTTGGGTATGACCATTCACATATTTTATTTAGTTAAACAATAACTACAATTACTGTACCACAATATGTAACAATATCAATAAAAACTGTAACAACAGCAACAACATGCCAGTAATGATAATACTTTAGTTAACAGTAACCACAGCAGTGCTTTACACTTAAAATTCATATTCATGATATAACGCAAGCACTCCACACATCCTCCCTGAGCCACACACCACACCCTATGTGGACCTGAAATAGATGAAAATAGAACATGTTTTAGAAATGAGTAAAAGTTTTATCATGAAATAGCTTTTCTAGTCTCTTTATTGTGGATGACAAATGCAGGTACACTTCAAAACAGTGTTTACTGTAGAAAAATATTAGTTTTTGGGATGTAACATACTCCGGTTCTGTGAGTATGGGTGTACTAATCACTTACTATTGGCTAATGCCTCAGCACTCTGACAGTATGGAAATGTGACAGCTGAAATGGTCCTTAATCGGAGTTAGCTTAATCCAAAAATTAAGAAGTGTTAGTGTTTAATTAGAACACGATCGCTTTTGTAGAATATCACCAAAATGCCTTTCCAACTACTGCAAGTAAAAAGAAAAAAAAGGTGTGGCAAGAAAGAAAAAAGTTGCATCGGAGCGGCAGTTTAATTTCACTGAAAAAAGCTTGCATTGTTGGGAGATCAACAAAAAATAAAGTTATATTCTAAAGTTTGTTTAGCAGCTCTACAAAAATGACTGAGCCTGCCTTATCCTACATGGCTACAACCCCGTACCTGGTGAGTGATATAACCCTGAACCCGCTCCAGCATTCCCTCACATGTGAACTCTCGGAGAGTGAAAGGCTTCACTTGCACAAACATACACAAACACTAAAAGTGTTTGTCCTCAGTGCTGCTGCAACTGATATTTAGGGATTACAAGGTGCATGTCTGCATATATGTTCTGAATATACAGTTATATATGACTCTGCTTGTACTTTGGGACCTACCTCTGTGCATAGAATAGCTTTTACTGCTTCCTGTTCATCCTTCCTGTACTGTTGGTCATGTCTACAGGGATTATTGATGAATACTTCAGCATATTGCTGAGAGGAAATCTGTAATCCAAAGTTTTTTTTACTGTCTTTAGATCTAAAAATGGATGTACAGCATTTTTTTCAACTTGAGGGGTTACCTACCTGTCTTGTGGTGGATGTCATTATTGTCTGAGGAGTGTGGTGGGTCAAATCGTGGCTGGAGGAAGACGCAACCCAGAGCTGTTGCCTCAATGGGAGCTGGACCCTCATAGGGGAAACCAGGACCTACAAACACCTGAAAGGGGAGCAAAGTATACATTATTTTGTAGTACAATTGGGGATCTATCATTAACTATAAACAAGCAGGATAAGAATGTAATGACAGTGATCCACATGGGAAAAATTCCCAATCCTCTCCTTCTCTGGTTTCATAGCTTTATTCTGAGATCAGCTCTTATCTGACCTTGGCTATGTGGAGAAATTGTTGGACGTGTTCCTGAGTCAGCAGGCTGTGGTTTCTGATAAAGCTGGACAAATTAGAGGCGTGCCCTGCATGCTGGTAGACTGTGGCATGGATCTCCAGCTCATCACTGATCACAGAAATAGGTAAGAGAAAGATCTAAAGAAGGACAACAGCAAGACCATGACAAGACCAACCTGTCTGACAATCTTGTGAAATGATAGTGAAGCAAACGGTAATTTTTTTCACTTTATAATCAAACCAATGCCATGATCATTATCTGCCACATGTAGTCATGTTTACCATAGACAACTGCTATCTTTTCTTTCCTGTCGGTATCTGACTCTAGCTCCTTCTCCCTCACCTCCACCCTTGCTATCTCTTCACTTCCAAAGCCCATGAAGGAGTTATAAGGAGTATGAGTTTGACACAACAAAACACAGATCAGTTATATTAACCATGTTAAAAAAAAATAAAAAAGTAACAGTATAAATTATGAATGAATTATGAATTACAGTCTCTGCTCAACCTGCATACAATATTCAAACCCTCAACCAAGAAATTTCCATTTTTACAAGGAAACTCTGAAATGAAGAATACGGACAAGGACAAGAAGTAGTCACTGCTGGAACCTCAGAATCAGGATCTGTTTATTAGCCAAGTATGAAACATACAGAGAACGTGTCTTGGTGTTGCTCCCACAAATGCAACATAGAAGCCAGTACAAAATGTATTCACAAACACACACACATACACGCAGAGTTATGGAACATGGTCAAGTACTGCAGATGCTGGACATCCCAGCTGCCCCACAGTGTTTTATATCCATGGCTGCATGCATAACTCCTCAAATTAAAAGCTGGTTCAGTGCTAAATGAGTCCAGGATTCTGAAGCGGCACCTCGAATTAAATGTTTTTTTTATTTTTAATAGAATGGGAGAAGTCATGTTTTATGATATCATTATGTGATATCATATTGTTACATGATAGCATATGATTCACATCATTGTCATATTCATCAAACCATTAAGTGATCCCTCTCGCCCTATGAATTGGGGCATTGTCATCCTGGAAGTGACCACTCTCGCTACGTGTAACCTGGGTGAGGCAAGTGATCTGATAAAGGAAAGTGACGCCCAGCAGTCAGTTTCAGGCCCTGGGATAAGGTATCTACAACCAAGATAGCCTCTTTTTAGAGAAGGCAGAACTTTTCCTCTGTCCTCTGTAACATACAAATAAGATATCAGAATTACAGCTGACACATCTGTATACATTCTCGGGAACAGAACATAATAGGCTGACACTAGGATGCAGCTCCTCTGCTGTTGGTTGAAGAGTGAAAACTGACAAATTAATAGGCTGATTAATATGAAAAGATGGCCTCTTAGGGAGAAATGAGGGGTTTGGCCTCACTTTGCAGATGCAATAGTGAGTCTTTTTGATCCCACTGAATCTTGGGAGTTAGTGCCTGAGCTGGATTACTGTATCCATTGGAAAGAGTTATCAAAACCAAAGGGTTGAAATCATGCATCCCTGTGGCTGAGATGTTGTGGGGGAAACAGCTAATGCCCGAGTCTCTCCAATGACCTGCCTGAGTAAAATAAGGTTGGTCGAGTTAGTGACCTTCTTTTAACTTGGTGTTGAAAAAAAATAAAGATTAGTCTATTATCATAATTATTGTTTATGTGTATGTTGATGTTGATTCTTTTCAGAAGAATAAAGACTTTGCTGTGTTTCTGTATGTTACAGACTATTACCATCCATTGTATTTACATTTCTCTTGCATGCATATTTCCATGTGTATCTTGCAAAAGAGGAATCCCATCTCGCTGACCTTTGAACTCACTGTGAAATCATTTACCTGAGCGAGAGTTTATGATGTTGCATCATCATGACTGTAAGTGTGTATAGGTTTAAACCTTGTTAATAACACAGTTGAAGTATATGCAGTAACAGTTCACTACTTTAAAGGTGACCTATTATGCTAATTTCCAGCTCTACATTTTACTTTGGGACTCCACCAGAGTAGCTTTGCATGATTCACAGTTCAAAAAACTCATTATTTATCTTATGCTGGCCCTTTATGTAGCCCCCCAGTTCAGCCTCTGTCTCTAACAGGCAGTCTTAGCTCCTGTCTTTGAGCCACCCCCCCCCCCCCCCCCATGAGCCACTTTGCTCTGATTGGCCAGCTTTCCAGAAGCCTGTGGAGGGGCAGCTGTATCAGAATTGTGTTAGGTTACTACTGATGCAAACCCAACAGTTCCTGCTTTACTGCTACAGATTAAAAGCTTTTCAATGACTAAATAACGGGAGACTTTTATTGCGAAGAATTTACAGAAAATTAAACTTCTTCACGGAATTAGTTAGAAACAATGCATGGAGGAATAGTACAAGCAGAAACAGCCACAGTGATGATGTTTGCAGACAACCAGCACACCTCCAACAGGTAAACTACTTATTTTACTTTGCTGTACTGTGTAATGGAGTCATGGCTCGGCATGACTACCTCCAAAGCAATGGAAAACACCATAATGTGATTGATTGTAAGCACTGCCAGCAGAGTTCATGAGAAGTAAGTGCTTGATTTCCACACTTACAACTTCAGGAATTTTGGAATTCATAGATACTATTTTAAAAGTGAACATGTGCATGCCTGTTGACGGACACAGGGGTGTTAAAATAAGCTGTTTTGTGATCCTATTACAATTCACAGTTTTACACACTCTCCAAAAATAAACCTGTTGTGATGACGTGGGTGATTTTTTCTGTTCAAGCCTGAACTTGCTCCAGTGTTAATTCCTTGTTCCTGGTACTAAAACAAATAGTCAGAATGTTTTCCTAAGCAGGGATTTTCCATGCATCTTGGAAAGTCTCTTGTGGTTTCCCATAGAAATCTATCTGTTGTTCTATTATTAGAAATGACAAGAGTCAAGCAAAATCATCTTAGCTGTGGATTCAGATCTTCAAACACAGGGGCTGTTTTACTTTTATTTTAAAAAATACAGCAAGGCAGATGGCCGGTTCTGCTCGAGGTTTCTTCCTATTGCAGGGAAGAAACCTTGCCACTGTCACCAAGTGCCTTCTCACAAGGGAATGTTGGGACTGGGAAATTAAAGAGTACAGTCAAGACCGTGCTCTATGTGAGGAGTGCCCTGAGATCACTTCTGTCGTTATTTGACACCATATAAATAAAATTGACTTGATTTGATCTGGAAGTCTGAAAGTGCAGCCTTAAACCTTCAAACTCTCATAGCACACAAACGGAGTGATCATTCATTGCAGCAGTGCCATGTCAGGTCACTGTGTGACGCAAGAGATCTCCTTCTTCAAACCACTTTCACTTTTAGTGAATGGTGAATGGTCACGTGCCAGGTAACGATGATGAAACTGCTGACTCTCAAAGCAGCCAGACAGACAGTGGGAGAGAGAGAGAGAGACGGCGGTGAAAACAAAGAAGCTCATTGCAAAAGGGAAACTCGTTTTATTAAAGTTTCATTCCAACATGTGGTCAGTGCCAAAGCTTACAGGAGGTAGCTATACTCCTGGATTAATTATACATCATCAGTGTGTATCACATTCATAGATTGCTCATTATGCAACCATTTAAACCATCACTGATATTCATCCTGCTTTTACATGCACTATTGCTGTGGTATGAATTAAATATTTTATCAACAATGATGCTGGGCGTGACATTGTTTAATTGCTTGGACCAGATGATAAAGCCTGCAAATATTATGGCTTAAGAAGTGTACAGTACAATGTGCTTTACAGCATACTTTAAAAAGTATTTTCCCACCATCATAACACCATTGCTTTTCATTTAAAACATCATAGCTTCACTAATACAGTAAGTACAAAAAACCTCACACGCAGGGCCGTAGCTACCACACTGAGACCACATCTTCAGTCTTTTTTTTCTTTTTTTTAATAATTTAGGGGATTTTTAGACTTAGTGTGTATTTAACTTTGACTACTTTTAGGCCAATAAGTAAATGAAATAATGGTATCAGCTGAGTTTATTCCAGGCAGTGTAGAGATGGCTTTGAAACAGCATTATAGAATTTTAGACATTGATGTTGGAAAATAAAAATTACAGAAAAAATAATTCAACAAAACTGAAATTAAATTAAATATTTAAAAAATCCAAATAACTTAAACAAATGTAGACATATTCTTTTTTGGTGTAATGTGGGTATAGTATAGTATTTCCAAAATCCTGGCTACGGCCCTGCTCATAGGGATTGGTCAATACTTTGCCCCTCCTTATAACAACACACCTTATCAAGAAAACACATAGTGACACACACACACACACACACACACACACAGATCACAAACACGTGACATATTACCACAAGTAATGTGAGTGCTGTGAGTGCAGATACAATCAAAAGAGTGAAAACCTCCACTTCCTTCATCTCTTCTCTGGCCTTTACACTGAGCTGCCAGTGTGTCAGTGTGATTGCAGCATCAAACCTGACCACCAACATGTGTTTAAATCTCTTGGAGCACCAGCTCTAACTCGATAAAGACAAATACGTTCATGTCTGGTAATGTATTCGTCATAGAAAGAAACTATCGTAGTAAACTCTAAAAATCTGGTGATCCAAGTGAGTTAAACACTGTTTGAGTCGTGTTTGGTAGCCGCCCTCCACGTAAGACAGAGATTCACTGTACTGTGGAGCTTTACAGGAGAATAAATGCACCAATAACAAATACATTCATTATACATTCATGGTACTATTATAGTGAAATAAACTACAGAAAATTACAGTATATTAGCTATATTATATATATATTAAAACAAGGCACCTGAGGAGTGCAGAATCATTAAAACCCCTTACAATCAGCGGCCTGAATACAGGCCAGGAGGGTTTTCTTACTTTATTTAGGATGGCAAACACTGTTTGAAAGCACTAAGCCTCATGATTCTGTGTGTAAACCAATAACACTGTGATGGCAGTTGCTCATTTGTGGTAAGAGAAAAAAAAAGGGCAAGGAAAAAACTTTTATCATGTTTGTGCCTCTTTAAATGTGGTTCAATACCACGTAGACTAATTCTGACTTTCTGATAGTGAACTCTGAGAGTTAACCTTTAGAAGAGACAAGGATCCTGACTAATTGAAAGTGAAGCTGAAATTTATATTTTCAGCTATTTTTTGATAATCAATTGTTTAAATCATTTTGTAAACAAAACTGCCAAACTTTTGATGGTTCCAGCTTATTAAATGTGATATTTTTCTGTTTTTCCTTGTCTTACATTAAAGTAAACTGAATATCTTTGTTTTTTGGATATTTGGTCTGACAAAAAAAAAGCTTTTCTGAAGACATCACCTTGGTCTCTAGGAGAAGACTCTTCTTTCTGTCATTTTAAAGCCCAATTGAGATTAATCTATAATGAAAATAATCATTACTTGCAGCCCTAATCAAAATGGTTCAAGCACAGAGCCATAGCTCCCTTGGCTGAGGTAATAAACAAAACAGAAAAGAGTCTGTCAACACAAGCTGTGCCGTCAGTGTGAGTCCTGCTTAGTGTCTGTTCTCACAGCGGCAGATGACTGCAAGTGCTGAGCTCCCTTCCTCATTCCAGTCAGCTTCATGTCTTCATGCTTTTTCTTAGAGTGTGAGAGAGCGTTACGAGGCACTCATCAGGTAGTACACCGACTTCCCAGCATATAGTTCAGGCCCACAGTTGCGTTCTTAATCTTGAAGTGATTTGTGGAGTACAAGTGCAGAGCAGCCTTCTCCTTTGCTCTGAGGTAGACTACGGAGTGGAGCCCCCTGCAGATCTCACGTGAACCTTGCATGTCGAAATTGATGAGATGAGTTTCTTGCCCCACCACCAGCAGTTGCAGGGTCCCGTTGGCCTCCTCGTTGCTTTTGGACTTGTAACACACATCCATATACAAAATGTAGGGTCCAGTGCATTCGATAGAGATCGTCTCATTCTTTTCGCCGGCCACACTCATATTTTTTCTGCTTTGAATGCCATTGAACTTCAGTGTATCATTGCCTTCCATTTCTAGAGGATGAAAGGGGGAGTGTGAGGCACAGAGGGGAAAGTGGCAGAAAGTGAGAAAAAGGCAGAAACACGCTTGTTTGTCTTGTTGTGAAACTTGCGAAGCTGTATCTTATTTTCAATATGAGTGATGAATAACAAGATAAAGATCAAGATCAGAAGAAAAAGTTCTTTTTTCATTTACTCACCTGGTATGGCTTCAAACTCTATGTGTATATCATCAGGAGCAGTGGGCTGCTAAAAAAAAAAAGAATAACAAACTAAGTTTAGAGAACTAGTGGGTTAAATGGTTTGTTTATTGACTTTTCTGCTTTCCTGTTTGTCTGCCCTCACTGCCATTATGACTATGGCATTATAAATGTGGCTCAAGTGTCGGTGTTTGTTCAAAGGTCACGCAGCTCTGCTCTGTGATCCCTTTATGTTTGACTGGGAAGTGCAAGTGCTTGATACAGTAGTAAGGTAACAGTATGGTGTGAAAAACAGTCTCACAGTGACATGATTAAAAACTGTAGTGAGAGTAGCATCGCTGTGATGAACACCACAGCCTAAATGTAGTACAAATGTTAGTCATTAAAATTAACATTACACAGTAAGTGTGCGGATATGTCAATGCAGATTCTAGTCATCCAGGTCATATCTGGAGAACCTCTGCACACCATTCCTGTTGCTTTTCACTTTTAAATAGTGTGATTTCTGTAGCTCTGTTCTCTCCTGCTCAAACTGTTAATAGTGTTAAATATGACTCTTCATTTAAAACTGAAAACCACAAGTAAAAATAGCTCTTTTGAAGACAGTTAGTTCCACTGTGAAAGGACTAATGTGGTAACGGTTTGAATATGAACACACTCTACTGCACCGTCAGTCCTTCTCCAATTTAATCTTTTTTTAAAAATCAAAAGAAGGTGTTTAAAAAAAATAAAATAAAAGACAGACACAAAGCAGGGTGCTCTTTGCTGTTGCAATGCCATTTCATTTGGTGGATATTTTTATCCAAAGTGACATACACATGAGAGTTATAGTGCTGTTATAGTCTTAAGTTAAAGTTTATAGTTTGTGTCTGCCGCCTCCTGGTTCCTGTGAGTGCATGCATGCCCCAGACATTTCCTCACTCACAGTATGAATGAAATAAAGCTGCATTGAGGGGAATATTTCCACATTATTAAAAAAAGAAAAAAAGAAGAAAGAAAAGAAAGGGGAAAAAAAGGTTATACGAGGGGAAATGATGTGTCTGAGCATCCACTTAGATTATTATTACATCCACTGAAATTCTGATTTAGGTAATGGTTTTATGACAGTAAGTTAGGTTTAACAGCATGTTTCAATTCACATGTAAATGCATGAGCAGAAAAATAGGTCTGGATGTATTAGCTGAGTGATTGTGATCATTTTTTGAGATAAAGGTTTATTTTATTTTTATTTTTAAATTTTGTGTAGGTTGTTGAAATTGAAATGTCTACACTGATCCACAGCAGAGATGCATTTGAGAGTAGTTTAACACCTTTAAAAGGATTACACACACCTTTTTGAATTCTCATTAGGCTTATACATGGCAGCAAGTTGCATTAAACTGATAAAAGAAGAGAAAAAACTCAGCTCCTCTCTGTATACCCCTCCACTCCCTGCTCACTCACCGGCTTCAGCCCCTGAGTTTCCCAGTAAACGAAAAGAGTGACCAGAAGGCACGCAGCCACCAGCACGTTCTGCACCGCCACGACCACCGCAAGTTGTCCCGCGCGCCTGTCCCGGTGGACCACGCGGCCTCCCTCAGCATCCATCCTCCTCCGGTCCATCAGTGCTCTGAGCGCCCTGCAGGAGCTCAACGACGCTTTTAACGCGAGTGGGTAAGGTGAAAGGAGGGGAGTGACTGGAAAGAAACTGCTCATGATCTGCAGTATTTTGTCTGTGCGTTTGTGTGGGTGGGGGGGGTTATAGCGCGCTCGTGCAGACAGACACACACACACACGCGCGCGCGCACAGAGCGTGTGAGAAGCAGGAGTGAAACCAGCGCATCGGGAGCTGATTGGCTGCTCACTGCTGCTCGGAGACTTACACTGCGATGCTGGAACACAAAAGACAAAGTTCAGCCTTCAATCACTGTCATGTTACAATAATAACATGAGGAGGTGTAGGGAGAGATGTGAACCCGCTGAGGAAGTTGAGCCACAACTTGTTTCTAGGAAACCAAAAGTAGTCATGTGACCATACATCTTATTTTTAAAAATGTTCCCTCATTGAAGTCACAGCAGTGCATGTCAGGTTTGAGTCTCTTTACAGCGACTTTAATCTTTCTTTATGTCCAGTTGGAAGATCCAACAGCTGTTTAACATAAAACATCCAAGATATTTATTGTACATGAAGTGAGCAAAGGACAGTGAAGTTTATAATAGAGAGTACCATCTTGTGTGGTGGTAAATCAAAAAGTACATAAATAAATGGATCTGTTTCTGAATAAATTGTACATTAATGCAGGCAAGGGCGGATTTAGTGATTTGGGGGCCCTGGGCAAACTCAGTCACGGAGCTTCCTTCATGCCTTATTTTCTCTAATTGAGGATGTTGGTGTTGGCGCTCGTAGAAGTAGCCCACTCAGAACTATAAACTATTAATACAACGCTAAACATAGTTTGTTAAAAGTAGTTCTGCATTCAAAGATTCACATAGATAAAAGTGCAGAAGTGTTAATAGCACAGTACACTTACGTTTACTTAATATCTGGTCATGGTGGAGCTCATTTTAACTGCTTTATATACTGCTGGATAGTTGAATCTATAATAATGCATCATGTTTTATCTGTTGATTGTATACTTTGTGTGTAAAATCTTAACCTGTATAGTAACCAGTAACAAGCTGTCAGATAAATGTAGTAGAATGACAAGTACACTGTTTCCCCTTGAAATCGAAGAAAGTGAATCCCTCCCGTTAGAAGTGGAGTTACAGTTGCATAACTTGGAAATATTACAGTACATGTACTTCATAAGTGCAAGCCTAATACTTGAGTAAATGTACTTGGTTACTTGTAATGAAGGAGGTTGATGATTTCTATAACTGAAATCTTTAACCTGGTTTTTCCTCTGCTTCTCTGACATGAACTGCTCTGAAAAGTAACTCAGTTCATTTAGTAGTAGGTAGGTTTACTTGGGTAGTATTCTCCTTATGCTACTTTATATTGATACTCCACTACATTTGAAGATTAAGAATTTTGATAATTTTGACAAAATGAATAAAGTGATAAAATATGATGCATGAACTACCCAGCATTTGGCCTATATAAGGTAGTTACAATTAACATGCAAATTTTGCAAAAAAGGACACGTGTCTGTAGTAATAATAATACAAGTAACATGTAATATTACATAATTATATAATAATTATAAAGTAAAACTTTAAATGCAGGACTTCAACTTGTAATGGAATATTTCTATACTGCAGTATTATTACTTTAAGGATGTGAATATTTCTTCCATCAGCATGTTGCTGCGCTCTTTTCTTTCTCTTTCCTGAAAGCAGGTTTCTTTTCTTATAAGGGTACTAGTTGACCCCCCCCTCTTCCTTGAATGACGTTTTTTCTTATATTGGCATCATTGTCTTTGTCTGTTTTCATGAGGGTCGGGGGTGGGGAGTGAAGAGGGTCAGTGCTCTCGTCATCTAGCAAGCGAGACAACGTGATAGGAAAATGTTAACTGTGGTTCTGCTGGTTGTTTCGGGGGGAACAAGCAGACCACCGTCAGGAGTTCTACAGTAATTGCTTTACCTTTTCCCTTTGTTTTGGGGCTTTTTGTAAGTCATTTTGGGGTGTAATGAGTTAGATAGTAACATCATGTTTCATATCTAAATATAATAATTCTGCTACAGATTTATTGTAATTTTTGGCACCCCTTTTAGTTGGGGGCCCCAAGCAGTGGCCTACCTTGCCCACTGTAATGGTAAAGTCTGTCCCTGCTTGCAGGATGCGATTAACCGCTACCATCCTGTTCCCCAACTTAGTTTGGTTATAAGTTGGTTACACATAAATTGGCCTAAAAGGAATAGTTCCACATTTTGGAAAATGTTCTCTTTCTTGTTGAGATGAAGACTAATATCACTCTCATTTCTGTAGCTACAGCCAGCAACCGGTTAGCTTTGCTTAGCACAAAGACTGGAACGAGGGGCAAACAATACACACCGGCTCTGTCTAGTCACTAGCTAACATGTTATATCTTATCTGGCCAAGAAACAGTCCGCCACATAACCCCCGTTATGCCACAACTTATTTTTTGTATGGTTTAAACAAAGGAGATATATAACGTGTTCATTAGTGAGCTTTAGAGATACTTAATGCTAAGCTAAGCTAACTGGCTGTTGGTGGTAGCTTCATGTTTACGTTACAGACGTGAGAGTGGGATCATCATCATCTCATCCAACTGTCAGCAAGAAAATGAAAAAGCGTATTCTCCAAAAAGTTGAACTATTCCTTTAATAGGCACTCTGTAAGCATAATAACTGAAATATTTAAGTCATTAAAAGTAGATTTTCTTTCATTTTTTCAGCTTTCCATTTCAGTTCATATTAATCAATAAATCGAATTACCACAAACTAATAATCATGTGATGAACTTGGGGCTTTCGGGGGCCCTGAGGGTCTGGGGCCAGTTGCCCATCTTGCAGGGTTGGTGAACTAGTCCTACATCAGTGTGTTGCTTGTGTTTTATTTGTGTAGTTCCCCTTTAAAATGAAGGTGCTTTAAGACATTTGTGCATTTTGCACCATCGTCCCTTTTTAACGTGCGTTAAACTGAGTCAAAGGAAGACTATTTTTTGGCAAGTCATATTTTCAAAACGGTTTTATTTTCCAACAAAATCCGATGATTTCTGGAAGGCCAAACCATTGCGAAATTCCCCCAGTAGCTCTCTTATCTGGAGACATTAGTCTCATTACCTCACTTTAAAGAGTGTTTGTCTGACTGTGGTATTTGTATTGGGTCAACACTCATTATGTCACACTTTATGGCTTTATCTCTATCTCCTACACACACACACACACACACACAGAAATTCCTATAACAGTTGCGTTGGGACTTCTGCAGTGCGTCATATTCAGTAGTGAGTTTGCAGTAACTTTGTAATGCTTCACGGCACTTTGCCCTTACAAGAGGATATTCACAACATACATAAATTATCCTAGGGGGACATCTAGTGTCTGCGCTACGTAGTCATAGGTTAACAGTATTTTAGGGGATTATTATCCACAATACTTTCACTGCTTCCAACCTCAGGGGCGCACAAATTGAGAAGACAACAAGCAAAAAATATCACTCAGAGACCAAAGAAATGGGTAGAAAAAGTCAATGAGAAGTGATAAAGCCTGAATATTGTTAGGAATAATGGCAGCTTCAGAGACAAAACATGGCCAATAAGTGTCAACACAACATGGACGACATCAGGAGACTCAATGTGGTCCCCGTGGGGAAGCACAATCTATATTTCCTGTGACATGACCTGACAAGCCCTAACATGATAAAAAAAAAAAAAAAAAAAAACTGTGGTTTTCATCAGAGTTTCAATGTTTTGGTGCGTGTCCCAAGTAAAACACCTGCTTAGTATAAACGAAACAGGTGTCCTACATCATCTGGTTGCTTGCACACATAAACACAGAGAGGCTGGTTGTGACAGCAAGACGAGCAGGCAGCTGAGAGAGAACATCTGCATGTGGGAAAGGGGGGACCTGCCACATGGTTTCACAATTACGTTTCCCTCTGTGGGTGTAGCAAAACAACAAAACTCACTGAGAGCAGGCTATGAGGACTGAGAATTTACACTTGATAGCCGTGATACCTCTACTGTCAGGGTTAACGAGGAAAATGAAGTAAATGTCAAGTGATAAGGAAGCTCCTGTGGTGAGAGATGATCTGTAACTGAAGTACATGTTTACATGGGGAAATCCATAGAAGAAGTACTGTAACAACACTTAGAATATATCGGTTTACAGGGCACAAATATAAGATCAAATATTGATTTAAGGAGTTATCAGTTTCAGTATTTGAATTTCAGCT
Source organism: Thunnus albacares (assembly GCF_914725855.1). Lineage (NCBI taxonomy): Eukaryota > Metazoa > Chordata > Actinopteri > Scombriformes > Scombridae > Thunnus > Thunnus albacares. The sequence goes on along the minus strand of NC_058114.1, from coordinate 25,168,319 downwards.
GACAGACAAACATTGAGGGCAAATTGATGAGGAAAGTTTGAGTTTATGGAAGAAAAGTATCAGGTTAATCATCAACAACCCACACACATCCTTTCTCAAACCCCTGTAACCTTGAGTGACTACATGATGTGCAAGAGGTGGCAAAAATCGTTCTCTCAGTTCTAATTCAGACGTTTTATGCCTGTGTGCAACTTCTGACTGTAACTGACTGCAGTTACAGTCAGCTGCTCATCAAGCATCAGAGGATCACATTTTAAGACCGCTCAGTGTTACAAACCAACTCGCACGTAAGACAGAGGCTGACAGGTGTGCAAAACCACAAGTCACAAATCACCCCCCACTTCAAACATTAAAGTCTGTGAGGGGAAAAAAAACAAACAAAGAGGACATAATATTTTGTCGTGAAGTGTAAACTGCACCGGCTCCTCACCTGTATCCGTTTCAGACACTGCAAAGCACACAATTAGTTCAAGATAATCTCAGGTAATGGCAACAAGTAAAAAAGTCAAACAGGCACAGTTGTTTGTAGTTTGAGTTGTAAATTTCAGCTAAATTTAGGGCACAAGAAGTGATTCAAACTCAAATGAAAACAAAGAGTGGAGTTATTATAAACTAAATGTTAACTATAACCAGTTTGTTACTGATATGACCTGTAAAGCTTTACAGATTAAATCTGATTAAAATACATATCAGAGCATCTAAACTAAGACCAAAGTGAAAATCCCTGCCAACACAGTCACTGCACCGCATCAAACCAAACGGCTTTTTAAAGTAGCACCAGTGGCACCAACACATATTTCTAGACAGACTCTGCTTTTAAGTGGTGAACGAGCGGAGGAAAGATGACTGAGAGAGAACCACATTTAAATAGATCATAGTTTAATGCTGAAAATGAACCCACACACCCAACCTCTTCTGCCCCCTCTGTTCAAGTCTGTGAAGTCAGTAGCTTTCTTATTTACGGCACAGTATGGCACCCTTCCTTACACACACACACACACACACACACACACACACACACACACACACACACACACACACACACACACACACACAGTTTATTTAATATTATAATCCACAAATTTATATTCTTTCATCTCATAAGTCTATGTTACTACTTAGTTAAATATGTACACACTGGTGGGAATGATTGGGTTAATTTCTCTTTTTCTCCCAATTAAAGTCAAATTTTAATTTAAGGAGAAAAAAAAAGTGTTCAGTTCTAAATGAATTCAACAGGGAACAGGTTCATCTCAGATGAACTGACATTTCACACAGCTTTTCAGTTTCTTGGACTGTAAGCTCCAAACAGCCTGAAATACGGCTGTACAGCTCCCTCCTGCTCTTTTCAGAGTCTGCATCTTGCCGAGCGACATCCTTCCTCCTTAGTTGCCCCCTAAGGAAAAGTTGGGAAAGGGATGGAGGATTTGGCACGAGACAGGAGTGTCATCACAGCATGTAGTAGTTGCAGGAGTTCTTACACGTACAGCGGACACTGTCCTTTAGTGCACAACAGTCCTGAGAGAAAGTTTATATAGTTGAAGGTGACACTGTTCCAACACTTTGAATCCAGTGATTCCCTCTAGAGAACTACTCCAGTCTTGTCACATACCACTGAGTGACAAGGAAAGGACAAGGGAGGAAGAAAGTCTTTGTTCCACCCAGTTGATCCATTTAGTCACTTTGTGTTTCATCTTTAAGACCAGAGTTGATTCTTCCATGTCCCTCTCCTCCTCTCCAGGCTCAGGAAGTAAAGTCCTGGCTTTTTTTTGTTTCTCCCTTATCTCCTCTTCCTCGTTTCTAGGGATGGGGAAGGTTCATTCGGTCCTCTATTAGAGTGTTGTCGGGGCCCTGCGCCTCCATGCACTGTTTGACAGTTGCTATGACGCCAGACAGACGCCTGTCCAGGGCTGCGAGGTGTGGCTCAGCCAGGACGGGGTGAATAGGGTCAAATGCCAGAGCCTGTCGCATAGCTGAACTCAGAGCTCCACCTCTCAGCAGGTTTAACCTGTTCCACGTGGACACACGAACCCTGACAAAAAGGGAGAAAGCAAGAGAGATTATTAAATGTTTTTATTCATTTTCAAATATTACAATAAAAAATTAAGCCTCAAAATTGAATCATCAAGATTTGAGATTCTCTGAGTACTCACATGCAGCACTGATAGAGTGGCGCGAGGATACTTCGTTCATCCAGAGCTGCATTTCCAAAGCTGCACACAGAAAACAAATAAAAAAAAGCATGAAATAAAATCACAATTAAAAAGCCTGTCTGCACTGCGGTTTAGAGAGGCCATCAAAATGCATTAGTCCCACTCTGAGGGCACTGTAGTGAACACGCACACTGCAAAACACTTTTGAATGCAACACATATGACATACTCCACTCAGAGAAGTCAAGTGAACCAGCAGACGTTCGTATTGAGACGTTGTTCAGATTAAAAAGAAGAGGACAAATAATCCAAAAGAATCAAATATTAAAAATAAACCAGTCAGCAAGTTTTAAACTGCTGAAAACAGACAACAGACTGATATCAGGTGGAAGATCATATAAGCAGCCACATTTTAGTTACACATTAACAAGAGTTTATTTGGTTTTAAAATATACCATGAAAATGAGGGTTGTGCGATATCAGATGACCTGAAATCTGTGGCATTACTGTTTTTTGTACTGCTCAATAAAAAAGAAAAAAAACAGATATGACCCTGTGTTTAAGGGCTTCTGTTGTCTCATCCCATCTACGGTATGTTTTATTTAAGGAGGGACATTAGAAAACATCATGTTGGGTCTGAAACGTTGCCCTGGTCAAGTGTGAAATTTACTGTTGTTACTTCTTTCTTAGCCATGCACTTGTCTTGTTGTATACGTAGGTTGTGTTATAAGTGACGGAACAAATTGCTGACATTTCCTTCCTTCCTTGAACTATTTTCCAACAGTAGTCACATGTAGCCTTGTTTTGTTCTGTATCATATTTATGTAACCTCATTTCAAATCTTCCTCTAGTGCAACCACAACTGCAACCCCCAGCTGGAAAATCTCTAATAGACTGGACACTTGTGGTTAAAAACATTGCTTAAAACTGGGAGGTGGAACATTGATGACTTGATTTCCTCTATGTAGGGTTGTTTCTTTGGGTTGGAAGTTATTTTTTGATATTCTGTCATACTGGATTCTGCTCAGGAGTAAGGAAGTGGGCACATTTTTGGAAGCAGTGGCTGAGAATCTGCTGCTGCTCGAGAGCCAGTATCCTCTCAGTCAAGGATCCTTGATTTTTTGCCAAAATATCAAGAAATAGCCTGCTCAAACAAATAATGTGAAGCCATGACTGTTAACTAGCTATTTTTCTCATTCATTATATATAAATGGTATTATCAGTGGCTCAATTGTAAAAACAGCCATAATGTCCAGTGAGAAGTTGCTTGATTTCTGCACTGAACCTCATTCTGCCAACTGTGATTAATTCTTGAAAAATGTTCGCAAGCTAGACGGAAAAGTTTCCACTGTTGGCTTTGATCATGAAAAACGAAACAACTTCAGAGAAGGATTAACGGCTCAGTGTCCTCACTACATGGATGGGGCTGTTCAACATGAGTCAACTATAAAGTAGTTTCAGTGGCGATAATTGAGTTCTTGAAAAAGATGAGCTTGCCGGAAAGTGCCAAAACAAACAGAAATTGAAAATAAATATCAGACAATTCTTCCAAAATCATCAGGCTGTTTTGTTGCTCTGCCAAAAAACATGTTGATAGAATTAAGTGCAGAATATTCCAGTGAGTCAGTTCGTGATATATTTTTCATGTAAGTGTTACAGACAGGAATCAGCCTTCTGCACCACTGTGGTGTAATGAGTTGCTACTTGGCGTCTCATGTGAAAAAGTCATGTATCATTCATGACAAATTCCCATTTCTGATTTCATGGAAAAACCTAATCCAGTTATTCAAAACCTGTCAAAAAATGTTGTTAATTACAATTTCTGTGTTTTATCCTTCATTTGTTTTTGTTAATTTATTGATTTATTTATATTTGTGTTTTAGTTTATTATTGTAACACTGATAATAAAATCTGCTCAATATTAATGATTCAAAAGGTGAATGATGTTCAGTTATCTTGAACAGACAAACAAACAAAAGGACACAAAAAAGATTTGACAGCAAAACAGGAACTTTGAACTTTGAACTCACCTCTTTGCATTGTCTAATAGGATTAGCATGCTGGCACCACCATCATCCTGGAAACTCTCATAGTGATGACGATCAGCGTTTCCGATAAGATAATCAAATATGGCCGTATCAATGACATCAAGCAGCCTCGGTCCTGCGTCATATGGAGGCATTTTCTTCACCGCCTCACAGTAGCTTTCATCGTACTCCCACCTAAAAATAAATAAATTTTCACTTTCACTTAATGCTCTGTCAACCACACGGCTGCCATTCACAGAGCGATACAATCTTGCAGATGGTTACGGTGTTTCTCCTGTTTTATGCAAAGGTAAAAATGTGACCTATATTACTAATTCTAGATTTATATCTTGTATAGTTTTGTAATTTCACATAATCTTACATTTCCACACATTGAAAATCTGATGACATTAGAAGACTTCGGTAGACAGTACCATTAATGCTGAGCTGTGCAGGTTTTTCCTGTTACACAGCTGCTCTGTGCACATATTCAGCTTTCACTCAGACGGTGCACTGTCCTCAGTCACAAGTAGCTGTGTCAGATTTTTAAATGGAACTCATACTGATGACCCAAATTCACTCTTCAGGTATTCTGTAAAGTCAGCTTTTGCTTAATATTTCATGACTACAGAGTGAATATGAATTGTCATGATTAAAGCTGTTGTGCAGGACTTTTATTTCCCCTTTCTGGCGGTGAGAGTAATTACAAAAACACTGTTGTGCTTACATCATAGGCTCCACCGTTACCTACTCCGTTGCAACTGTTGCAGCTGTAAAATGATGGGTAAATTGTTTTGAGCATTACATAACCCCCGCGAAATGACTCCTTTCACTATCAGAATTTGATCCATTCGGTCCAATAACATTTGGAAAGTCTAGAAAAGCCGCACGATTAAATTATTTTATCCCTATTCAAGTTAGCAGAGAGCTAACTGGAAGTCAGCTGCTCGGCCAGCAGAAGTCTGCATTCATGCATTCATCGGGCCAGCGCGGGAATGTCAAACCTGACACCAGATTAAAAACTCTGATATACTATGAAATACAGAGATTTATCTGGCTGTAAAAGGCTTAATGAGCATTGTGTGAGCTCATTTAGCAAGGGCTTGAATGTAACGGACGCTCATTTATATGTAAAAGTTCTGCACTGCAGGTTAAAGGCAAATTCTCTCTGATGATATTAATATAATGTGGTGATGGCCCCTCTGCATCTACACTAAAGCACCTCTGTGTGAAATATTTACCTATCAGTCACTATTTCATTTTGGTGACAAAGACAAGTGTAACGGCAGCAGAAAAATTAGACCATCAATGAGACTGATGTATGGAACAGGAGAAGAGCATGACCGAAAAACAAGAAGACTGAGTCTACTTGACTTCAGTATCACATGCAAGCGCATACAAAGTCATGTATACACATGGTAAGGTAACACTGGGGTAGTCTGTGTTTCAGAATCATATTATCTTGGTAGCCAAAAATTAGTTAGCATTCCCAAGACATAATGCAATCCATGACAATTGTAGAAATCCCGCTCTGCTAGCTCAATTTACTGGCAAATTAATATTTGTCTGCAATAATAATTACTTGTTAACATATGTTAGCCACAACATTTACACGTACTGGAACAATGTTTTCTGGATAAGCCATATTTGGGGATGGGTACCAAACTTCAATACTTTTATGGCACCGACTGAATTGCTTTGAAACTATCAAGTATCAAAAAATACCTTGTCATTCAGTACCAAATTTTGATACCTAAGGAGTAAATCTCATCAGTGTCAGTGAGCCAATAAGCATGCAGCATGCTTGTACCAAGATCTAATAATGCTGGTAACTAGCTGTCTAACATTACACATTGTAGAGGCATGCAGGAAAAACACTATGTTACACCCACGTGTGTGTGTGTGTGTGTGTGTGTGTGTGTGTGTGTGTGTGTGTGTGTGTGTGTGTGTGTGTGTGCGTGTGTTATATTTTGAGAGTCTTGATTACATTTGTACATCACACAGGTGTAATTGGCAACCATGAAGGGACCCTGTCACATTCAGGATAAACAGCAGCAGTGGTGAGCATACAGTGAAAGAACGATGAAATAAACCTGGACAATTAGCAAAAGAAGTACCTGTATTTCCCCACCTGGCTAAGAAGCTAAGCTAAAATGGCACCCACTAGCAAACACTCTGCGGTCAAAAACACAACCTGTCTGGAAAAGTAACAGCTACTCCAACCCTTTCATGTCGCTGACTGCAGTAAGTGAAGTGGAAATAAAAACGGACTATGTGAGTGAAAAGAAATAATGGACTGAATATACTGGTTACACTGGATCCTCTCAGATGGACTCTTTGAAAATGAAGACTGTAAGTTCTACCTTCTGGCTTTATACATTTTATAAAATTGGTTTTAAAAAAAGTATCATTCAGGAACCGGTATCGGTGTCAAAATGTTTTGAATGATACCCTGACTTAGCCATATGTGATCACACAGTACAATTTCTGTGGGGAAAAATGTTGCACAGAAAACTGCTCTGCTAACTCAGTATAGCTGTTACTCAGGACCCATAAAATAAAGCATTATCAATTATTTTTTCTCCAAATAATTTCCATGTACTTTCCGAGAAAGAACTTTATAATTTGGTGCTTATTATGTGAAGGAATGTGCTCGAAAGAAATGCTTCATTTAACCCAATTAAATGATAAGATATCTTATCTTCAATACACCACCCTCACACATATACCTTCCTCAGCCAGCTTCCCACCCAGCAACCACATGAAGTGTTTCTCAACATGAGCAGAGTAGGTGGAGAGTCATTACTCTCTGAAATTAGGAAAGTGCAGGGTGTTATCTTTACATCATCTGACCTAAAATACCACAAATGTGGAAAGGTTATTGATACTCAGCATCAGCAGAAATCTTTCCATTTCCTTCAGAGGAACATCAAACACAATAATTCAGTTAAGATTTCCCCTCGCTCGCTAATAAACCAATGGATTCACACTCCACACCCACCTGGCTAGTTTCCCCTCTCTGTATGTGCGTCCCCAGGGGTGCCTGTGTTTCTGCAATGGCCAGACATCTGGTAGCCACAGGGTTAAGGATCCCTCCATCATCTCTCCCTCTGCACACGCTGGCTCGCTCTCCCGACAGTAATAACACTTTCCATAGAAGCATGTATTATTACCTGGAGGAAGGAAAATGGCCAATGAAAATAAATCCACTTGACAAGACACCTTAGTGATGATGAGATATGAAAGAGTGGCTAACATGGCATTATAAGGAGGTACAGTACAAAGCTGCCTACTACGTTCTCTGAGAGAGAAAAAAAAAGAATCAGTAACAGAATTTGAAATGAGTGAAGAAAAAAGATGAACAGAAAGAGAGCATTAATAAGGACACACACAATTCATCAATACATCTGCCTCACATGGACATCCAGATGTAGTCTTAACACACATACACACTCACACATACGCACAGGTAGATGTCCAACAAAGCAAAAGGTAGCTTACTGAAGAAAAAAGAAACTTAAAATGAACAGAGACCAGAATTCAAGCCCTCATGTAATGTGATAATCAATTCAAATCTTTTAGTCTATTAAATGCCAAAAAACCTAAAAATATAGTGATACAAAGTGATGTCAACTGCTGGACGACTGTTTAGTCGATCAAGTCAGGCTTAACACAAACTAGTTTGTGATGTTCATTTAAATATGGGAATAACAGCGCACTTTCGGACAATCTTTCCTCAAAGGCACTCCTAGTGTTGCACGCTGGAGAGTGTTGTATGAAGAATGAAAAAAGGGAACTTGACAGAGAAGCTCATACCCTGCTTGCCTTCTACCTTCACACACCTGGTCAATCACTGCGTGAAAGGGACACGAGTTTAGTTGTGTTCGACCATCTGACAGGCACTTGGAGCATACTGACACCTTTTGACCAACAATCGAAACACCAGGTTACCAACACTATAAATAAATCCTGAAAACAGTTAAAGGGGACCTATTATGCTCATTTCCAGCTCTATATTTTTATTCTGGGACTCCACTAGAGTAGCTTTGCATAATTCATAGTTCAAAAACTCCTTATCTATCTTATATTGGCCCTTTATGCAGTTTCTGTCTGTAACAAGCAGTCTTAGCTAATGTCTCTTTAAGGCCCCCCTCCCAATGAGCCACTCTGTTCTGATTGGCCAGCTTTCCTGAAGCCTGCCAAGGGGCAGCCATATCAGAGTTGTGTTAAATTACCGCCAATGAAAACCCAACATTTCCTGCTTTACCGGTTTATATTAAAAGCTTTTAAATGACTAAATAACAGGAAACTTTTATTGTAAAGAATTTACAGGAAGTGAAATGTGTTCCTCACTGAATTAGCAGAAGTTTGTTAGCAGCCCTAAAACCGGTCGAAATAACAAGATATGGAGATATTTGGAGCTCTGTGTTCAGCGGATCAGTGGGAAATAATGCAGGGAGGGATAGTACAAGTAGAAACAGCCACAGTGATGATGATGATGTTTGATGAAGAGCGGCAGACAACCAGCACACCTCCAACAGGTAAACTACTTATTTTACTTTGCTCTGCTGTGTAATGGAGTCATGGCTCGGTGTGACTACCCTCAAAACAATGTAAAAATGCAATAATGTTAGTGGAGTGGAGCAGTGAACTTGCGCTGTGCATGGAGCAGATGACCATATAAAGAAATCTGCCATGAGCCAACATCGGCTCAGGCTAAAACTAGAAAAAACCGTTGGAAGTCTGAGGCTGGTCCTTTTTGCTTACAGGGATTTACTTCATTATTTGACACTTTGGCCACTTTTGACATGAACATACAACATTGTAACATTTTATTTATATATATATATATATATATATATATATATATGAAATCTAGAAACTAATTCCTCAGCTGCTTCAAGTGTAGACAGCAGACTGAAGTTACTGCTGTAAATCGCAAGAACATAATTTTAATGGCACAAAGTTTAAGTTTTGTACCGCACCACTGAAAAAAAGTGTGAATGCAGGTATAAACAGTTACATTAAAAAACAAAAGGAACTGGAATATTTTTTTTATTTACTCCATTAGTCAGCATTAGTAAATGTGAACACTGTTCTTGTTTGCTGATGGAGTTCTCATAGGGACTACTTCTTCGGTAGAAAGTAGTTCTAGTGAATTGTTGACACTTTGGTCTGTTGATAATCCCGAGTGACAGGGATAGTTTCTGGAAAACATGTTCCTGTTGAATGTATAAATGTCACTTTTCAATGTTGTGAGAGTCTCATTGTCAGGTATTAAACAACCTGGACCAATAAAAACCCAAACTCTAGGGGTAGAGGTCTTCTGTATTTCGAGTGAACCAAATCTTTTAAGTGTTTCTTTATTAAAGACTCCTCCTGAGAACTTAATGACACATTTGTGTCTTTGCAACTAATATGGTGGGTGTTTTTCACGCTGTAGTGCACAAGTGCCAAAAACCATGACAGATATTAATCAAGTTGAATACTGATTGGCGGTTAGTCACAGCTTTAAGATCATATAACATATGTGCGACCAGCTGGTGTATCAGTCACAAGCACACACCAAAAAAATGATGCAATGTGAAGAGGAGAAAACCACATCAAGCCCATGACAGAAAAACGTAGGCAACAAATATAAACAGGGGTCAGATGTTGACCTTTACAAACTGTGAAAAAGTCATCCAGAGGTGACATATATCATCACAACACTATTAAAGATCAAAGATTGCGGTGAAACACTGCTGGTGCACATTTTTTTTAATCAACAATATTTTACATTTATTTGACAGCAGACAGTATGGACACAACAAGAGAGGGGTACGATCTGTGACAGAGGCCTCCAGCTGGAATCAAACCTGTGAAGCACTTTGCGGTGGTTTGAGATACTTTACACACTCATCTATTGAGTAAATGGTGATCTTGTTTGACAAGTCACACCTGTACAACTGACAGAACTAAGGCCTTCAAATTCATTACTTCAGGAAATTAATATATTTCTTGTGGAGCCGATATTAATTCATTGCTGATATATGAAGGGGGACCCAAAAATTCCCGGAAGCCAAAGATAGCACAGGAGTAGGGTGTAGTTGTTGGATTTGCCACTAGGCAGCATACAGCTCCGTGAAACTAAAATTGGGATTGAAAAGGAGAAAGATTCACCACTATCGCAATCACAAGAGGCTCTGGACACAGTGGACAAAAGATAACTAAAGGAATGAGAGAAATGTTGGGACGGGTGTGTTACATCTCAAGGAGAGTACCATCCGATTTCTTTACACTCAAATATCAATCAGTATCAGCCTCAAAAATCCTGTATTGGTTGTGCTATCATTTTTTGTCTATGTAATCATGTCAGTTAAGACCAATTTTCAATGCATACCAACAACAATTGTGTGAAACACCTACACTTAGTGATTTGCAACCTTTGCTGAACAAATGGATCGAATGAAAGGGTCATGGATTGCAGCTTTCATTAAATATAATGTAATGTAAACTCATGTAATATAATTCTATATTACAATAAAAATGCTACAATATAGCACATTTGTGGACAGTCAAGTGAGTATCTGTTTATAGATAAATATTGTCTAATCCAGTCTTGTCATAAAGCAGTCCTGCTTATTGATTAGCAACACTACCCATAAATGTCCTAAAAAGTGAGATTGGGATGCTCTCCTTCATCTATTCATGCTCTATCTATGACAGACAGAAAATCCATGCAAGAAGAGTATTAAAATCTATCAATGGTTTTAATACTCTCCTTGTATGATCCTTTTCCAGCAAAGGGCTCTGACAAACCTGTTTGTCAAAAGCCTAACCTTGACTTGACATGATTATACTGTATCAACTGTCACACCCTCACCAAACAAGACTTGACAGGGCATATCCTGGTCTGATGTGCTGCTTGGGAACGCCGGAAAAAAGACAGGAGAGGATGAGTGAGACAGAGAGTGAGAGTGATTGACAGTAAGAACTTATTTTGGACTGGGAAAGCAAAGCGGACAGATGAGTCAAAAGAAAGGGAAATCATTCATACAATTACAGCACACTCTCAAACTGTGACGTCTGAAAACACTCACTTCTTAGAAGACGCATATTTGAGAAGTGTGAGAGAAGGACAGAGGGGAGAGATACTCACCCTGCATGAGGAATGTGCTCAGCAGCTGGTCTGTGGCCACAGGTTTGATCTCTGTGCGCAGGTTGATGTATCTTCCCACTACTAGAGGTGCTCTCCTGAACCCCAGGATCCTGCAGAGAGGATGGTGTGACAGTACATGATACCGCAACACTTTCATAGCTCTGCTGCAGGGACAGATCAAAGCCAGTATGAGAATTAATGTCAGACATTACAAATAGCAACGCTCACTCACCTATCTAGGTGAAAAGCAGCCACCTCTGCATTGTGTCTGTCATAGCCTGCATATGGCTCTCCCTCAACCACGTAGTCTCTGTTATATCTGTGTGACAGTGTAAAGGACAGAAATTAAAAATGTGAATCACCTAAGTATAAAACACATGAATAAATTACAAATTCTGGCATCTGTCTGCATACAGCCCATTTTTAACACATCTGACCTCTTGGGTTTGAAGACGACTTTTTGTCCCCCATCCAGCACCAGCAGGGCTTTGAGCTGCGTGCCCTTGTAGCCCACATCTGCCCGTTCAATCCTCGCAGAGCTGAGGGCGGTGAGCACAGCAGCCAGCTCTGGGGTCTCCTCAGGGTACACTTCTCTTGGGCCCACCCACTGGCTTGCTATCTCCCATGGAGACTGGAGGGTGTGGGTGAGGCGAGCTCCCCGCGACAGAGAAAGGCCGGCTTCCATCTGTTAGGGGTTGGTGACAACAACACTGTGTCATGATACAATATAAACTGTCAAGTATGACTTTATACTAGCTACAACCAGTTGGACTCTTGTCTTATATTTATATTTTAAACAAAGCTGAAAATTAAACAGTTCACTTGCACCCTGACCTTGCGAAACGCTCTGAGGTCCCGTCTGCTGGCTGCAGACCCTTCACCTCCATCCAGCAGGAAGATCTTCGCCAGGCCCAGGAGGAGGAGCACGGCACACAGCACCACCATGCGCTGTTTGAGTTTCATCTCCACACCGACCGATCCTGACCCCCTCGCCTGACGCTGTGTGTGTCCCCCGCAGCGAATCCCCCTCACCCCTGATGCATGGCCCCTGCAACTCCCGGTCGCCCGCCCTGTCACACAAACTCTTTTGAAGGACGTGAGCTTGGCTGCCTGTCCTCCCCCCCGGAGTTATGATTTGAGCAAAACAGCAGTCACCTGAAGGGAAGACAAACTGAAATAAGAGAGGGCTGGGAGGCGGGGCAGAGAAAGGAGAGAACTAGGAGAGGGAACAGACAGAGAGAGAGAGAGATGAAAAATGTACTGTCAATAATGTGCAGAGAGAAAACTGATTGATTTGCTGCCCCTCTTGCTTGTTTCCCCTCAGGGCAGACGATGACCCAGTACTGCAGCACAGCTGAAGCCTGCATGTGTAACTACATCAGGATGACACAGGCTGGTCTGTGCAAACCGTGTGTGTACATTCAAAAATACCCAACAACACATAACTTGTACAGTGTGCAAGCTTACTTTGGCTGCAGGAACATTTTATACAAGTCTTTAGCTGCACATTTGCAGCATTCAAACTTTCCTGTTTCAGGTAATAATATCCTTCCTTCTCCAAGCTGGATTTAGGTAAATGAAGGCGTCTGTCTTTATAGCATTACTGCCTGTCTCCAGTGAGGGGATGATGGACATGTAGAGTTCTGCTGTGGTGCAGAGGGGGGGTCAGATGAGGTGTTGGACCCAGCACAGCCCCCCCCCCCCCCCCCCCCTCTCTCTCTCTGCCTTCACAGTCTAACCTTGCAAAGGAGAAAATGCCCTGAAAACCAGATATTACCTATAGTCAGTGTGCACTTACCTGCCTACTGAAGCTAAACACTCACAAAAAATGGGCTGAAACATGGGGCTCGTCAACAATTTCGTATCTGTCTCTGCATGTTATGAGCCCCTAACGTTAATCACGCCAGTTAAATTAACACAACTGCCACGTTTAACTGACAGTTGGCGGTTAACTGACTCTGCTGTCGTTAATTCAACGTTACGGCAGCGCTGCCAAGCCCGACGTACCATGTTAAAAAAAACTGACATTACGAACAAACTAGCCATTATGAGGCTAAAACGTTGAGCTCTGGCCACGCAGGCAATCACCTCGTCAACACAATCGGTCTTTCATGATGTTGCTGCCTTTTTTCCCCCAAACACCAATGAGAAAACGGCTGTCCAGCAATGACCTCATAAAAAACGCTTGAAATCTATAAACGGTGGCTTTGCTTTGACGCTTTCCACCATTATAATGTCAGCGTTGTTTGTCTTATCAAACCGTTGCATCGATACGCTCCTGTCTAACTACTAGAGCTATTAGCTGCTTAGCAAAGCGCCGTTACACCTTGCTGGGTAGGTTAGCCACAGCAGCCAGCTAGCTACTGTACGTCGTCTGTTATGTTTAACTTACTGGCTGAAGACCAGGCTGACTTACCTTATGGTAATATGCTGTTCACCGCGGACAAAGTGGCTTTCAAGTGTCGGTAAAGTGGTGCAATATTTAAGTTACATACAATAATTCGCCCCGCTGCTAAAAGCCCCAATGGTTTGTCATTTTCTCAATCCCCTCGGCAGCTCCCTTTCCTCCGCCCTTTTCCTTCGACTCCTTCTCTGGCCTGCCGAGTCCACTTCCGAAACACTTCCCCCTCCTGTAGGTGCTCCAGAGCGCCGCCAGGTGGCAGCATTGGGCTGCGAGCATTAAATGTATTACAATGTTAAAGGACCGGTGTGTAAGATTCAGGGGGCTGTGATGGCAGAAATGGAATATAATCAATCATCAATATGTTTTGAATTAGTGTACAATCACCTGAAAATAAGAATAGTTGTGTTTTCGTTCCCTTAGAACGAGTCCTTTATATCTACATCATGGATGTATTATAAGAGCTGGATACTGGACCGAAAGTGGCGCCCATTCAGTAGAACTGCTCGGCTGGTGTATATCATGGATGTATAATAAGAGCTGGATAGGGCTCCGCCACTCAGCCTTGCAGCCAATTTTTCCCAGTGGTCACTTGTGGTATTGCAGCAAAAAATACCCCTGTGACCCTAAAAGCATTTTCTCCATAGACCACCATTGTAAAAGAGACATCTGTAAAACTGACAGGACACCTTGAACTGCAAATAATGTCAATTATGACTCTTTCTGTATGAACTTTTGATCCATGGAGGTTAAACTTTCCTTGAGCCAAGAAAAGCGATTTAAAAATCTGTGACATCATCACAATGTAAAGTCTATGGCCTAGATGGGAACTTGCGGGCGAGGCCAGTGGGGGAAGTACTAATGCACATATTCAGCGGTCCGCACAATGCAGAAGCAAACCTCAAAGCTAGAAACTTTTTTTGGCATATGTGCCAGCTGAGCAATTCATATAGGACTGAATGGGCGCCATTTTTAGTCCGGTATCCAGCTCGTATAATACATTCATGGTGCATATGCCAGAAAAGTTTCTAACTCCAGGGTTTGCCTTCACATTGTGCGGCTCACTGAATATGTGCAGTGGTGTTTCTCCCGCTGGCCCCGCCCACTGAGTTCCTGCTCGGCCCATAGACTTTACATTGTGATGACGTCATAAGATTTTTAAATCGCTTTTCTCAGCTTGAGGAAATATGAAACCTCCATGGATCAAAAATTCAATATACAAAGAGTCATAATCAACCTTATTTGAAGTTCCAGGTGTCCTGTCAACAGTTTTACAGACGTCTCTTTTATAATGGTGGTCTATGGGGAAAATGCTTTTTGGGTCACAGGGGGATTTTTTGCTGCAATACCACAAGTGACCACTGAGGAAAATTGGCGGCAAGTCTGAGCGGGGGAGCCCTATCCAGCTGTTATAATACATCCATTATCTACATCAGGTGCATGTTTCTATAGTAGCCCAGAATTTTTCGCAAGTTTCGCAGCCACTGTAGGCTCTCCTATATGCTTGGAAGAGAAGGGGGATGGGTATTCAGTTAGTTGCAATCTGCAGCTTCACCGCTAGATGCCACTACATCCTACATACTGGTCCTTTAAACTAGAACACTATAGTAGAGGGACTAAGGCCCCTAAAAGTTGAGATACCCCTACCCAAGGGAGAATGAAGCACAACCATATTTTTTCATAACTTTAAAATGTGCAGTCTTTGAAATGGATGGCTGCATAAAAATGTTTACTGCACAATTAGTTTATCTGGTTGATGTTTGGGTCCTCCCGAAAACCAAAAATATTGAAAATTTTCTAGTACCACCCAACCTTTTGGACTTGTGACCCCTTAAAACAGTAGCTATGTCCACTTGTCTGTCCACTTGAAGACTGATTCTTACAATTGTCTCTTTTTTCACTTAATATCAGGGGTTTAACAAAAAAAATGTTAAAGATCCACTCCAAACATGTTTTAAGACATATAAAAATACTCTGCTTTGAATAATAATTTATCTTGTTTTTTTCCACAAAAAAGTTCAATTAACTAGTTAGAAATTCTTAAAATCACATCTACTCCTTCTCCCTCATTAAAAATTCAGAATCTATGAATATGTAAATATTTTTCATTTAAAAAGTTTAAAGATCCCCTCCAGACATGTTCTAAGATTTATGTAAAATAATCTACTTTGAATAATAATTTATGTCTGATATTGTTTTTCCACAAAAAAGTTGAATTATCCTGTTAAAACTCCTTCTCCCTCATTTGAAAAAAAAAAAAAAAAAAGTCCATGAATATGCAAGTGGCGGCGGCTGTGGCTCAGGAGGTAGAGCGGGTCGTCAACTAATCAGAAGATCGGTGGATCGATTCCCGGCTCCTCCAGTCTGCATGTCAAACTGTGCTTGGGCAAGATACTGAGCCCCAAATTGCTCATGAAAGCTGTCCCATCAGTGTGTGCGTGTTTGTGTGAATGATTATAAACTCGTCCTGATGAGCAGGCACCTTGCATGGCAGCCCCTGCCATTCAAGGTGTGAGTGTGTGTGTGATGGGTGAATGTCGGCATGCAGTGTAAAAGTGCTTTGAGTGGTCAGAAGACTAGAAAGGCACTATATATATGCATCCCATTTATTTAATCTCAGAAGTTTAACTACTGGACACAAGATGTCTCCTACTTCACTGTAAAGTCAATTCTCAGTGCTTGTGCACCAGGGGCATCAAGTTTCCGCATCACACTTGAATATTGTACCAAGACTGGTTTCAAAGCTAGTTGTGATGTCACAAATCCTGCTCGTAGGCCCAACATTTAACTTAGATCTTCAATGAGCACAGAGAAACTTTCCGCTTTCTGCAGATGAATGTGAAAACAGTCTTCTTGTGTCAAACTCTGCACATATATCATTCTGCACAGTGAAGCTCAAACATCCAACTGTAGGAACAAGAAGAAAAACACATTTTTGAGTGTAGGGGGACTTTAAATGAAAAGCTTTATTTCCTTTTTGCAAAACAGTTTAGGGCAGATTTTTGTTTTTTGTCCAAGAATCTCACTCTATTATTGAGGATGCCAATGTTTTGAGGCCTCAGTGGGGTAATCATATGTGGCTCTCACACAGCTCTGAATGCTCAGCTGGTGTTGTTAGCTTAAAAGACAGATTCAGTGGATACGTTTTACATACAGATGTGATCCAGGTGGGCATTTTGTCTGTCAAGTGATTAAGTACAATGACGCTGCTTTTATTTGTGCTGATACTTATAGGTACAACAGCAAACTGGAAAATTATCATCTTTTGTCTTCTATAGATAATAATTTTACAAGCTGGTTAGATAAATACACAAATGCCACTTTATTTTCAGGAGGGGATTTTAACATCATCCTAGATGAAATAAATGACAAATAGCCACCTGGAGAGCTGAATATATCTAGCTCCACCTTAAAAATATTTATGGATAAATTTACCCTTGCACATATTTGGAGAGTGAAGTTCTCCACTGACAAAATGTTCACATAGAGCAATAAAATGGGTTCTAGTCAATCTAGATTAGATTTTTGGTTAATATCTGATGGGTTCAACACAGACTGTGTGGATGTTGAAAAAAGACTGATTCTTCCTTTTAAGATCTTTTCAGCCATTAAGAGATCCCTTTAAATGCATTTTCAATGTATGCAATGGGGGTCAAAATCCACAATTGTCCTTCCATGCAAAAATGTTTTCAAGTTTATCTGAAGCCAATATGAAGCTTCTGCTGCCCAAATTAGTCAAATCAAGTCAACATCTTTCAAAGTTAGTCTTTTTAGTGCCAAAGTCCCTTGTTTTTTTTTTTATACTATCCTTCCACTGCAACTGAACAGGAAAACACTGTCAATGAAGACACAAAGAGGGTTGTTTTGTTTTTTTTACACTAAAAAGACTAACTCAGTAAGATATCCACTTTATTTGATTAACTCAGACTGCTGAAGCTTCATATTATCTTCAGATAAACTTTTAAATACATTTTTGCTCAAAATGAGGACTGTGGATTTTGTCCCCCATCATGATGATTACAGTGAGCAAAACCTGCTTCAATGTTCGTTTGGCCACCTGACTGTTATTTTAAGAAAGACTTGAAAAACTGTGAACCTGAAACTGTTAATGGAAAATATACTCAAACAAAGACAAAGCAGTTGGGTCTTTATATTGAAAACAATAACAAAGTGCTGTAGACACCTTGATCGAAAAACACGAACTTACAAAATAAGTAATTTTTTCCTTCTCTAACTTCCCTTACTGCCAATAGACCCACAGTTGTTCATTTTGTTGGTAATCCAACATCTGCACTGTGATGGATGTGATTGTAACTGAAGACTAATGGAGTAATGCTTCATTAAGAAAAATTATCAACTGAAAAAATAACCCAACACATGTACCGTAATTAGAGTAAATGTAAATTGTTCCTTAGCTGATTTAATAAATCTAGATTTTTGGATAATATTTTGGAAATATTGTAAAGAAGCCAAACTAATGAGGAAATTAAACTCAATGAAACTCTCAAGCAGATCCTTTCAGTCAATTTTCAACAGTAGCTCTTAAAGGCATTGTTACTGCTCTGTAAGAACTCAAATAGGCTCTACAGCAGCTTGAAAAACACTGGAACTGATTGTCAGTATTAAAAGCTGTCAAAAATTGTAGTACCTGTGCACATCCAATAAACATCAAACAAGTGCTGGACCAAAGAAACAATGTAAAAAAGAAAGATGAGAGTCCACACACTGCACTGTTTAAATGCAGTTCAACACACACACACAACCCTTCAACAGACCAATGAGCATGAAACGAATGTGTGGAGTAAAAAAGGGCAGAGTGTTTATTGGTTCTCAGTCTTCACACCAGGCAGCGCATCACTCAGCAGTGAGGTCACGGCGCTCGCCACAGTCATGACATGGGCAGACAGAGACAGACACACACACACAGAGCCAGGTAAAGGGTGAAGGTTAAAAGGTCATTTATACATCACCCTCGCCACCTTCAATGATCTGAACTAAAGTTGTTGATGTCCTTGGTAAACAGTGAACGATGCCTGTCCAGCACGCAGGAGGCAGGGTTCACAGTGGTTCCACTTCCTCTGGTGGAAACATTCATTTCAACATTTTTCATGACTGTAAAAAAAAAAAAGGAACGGCAGATTCACTCAAAACACTTAATACAGGGCGAATTGTACATTTGTAGACAGTATGGTCAATTTAAAGGAATTAACATGAACGAATTTTCAAGCATGACATCAAGTTTCTTCATAATGACCAAAAATGATCCCAAAGGAGGAGACATTTGAATTCTCCACTCTCATTCCAAAACAGTATCCTCCAACAATCACGGAGTCATTACGTTAGTTATGATTGGCCTTAAAACCCCAAAAAATGATTAAAGAGACCACAAAACATCCTAAAGTGAAACATGTGTTTCCATTATCTTGACCATACACTGTACAGAAATGATAATAATAATAAAAAAAAAAAAAACATGTAAACTCAGGTTACAGCGAGGGAAACCTCACAAAAAGCGCTTGACATAATTTGGGTATTTATTGAGAGAAAGACTGATAAACCGAAATAAATTCAAATCAACCTCTCTAGTCTGGTTCAGTACAAAACAGGGAACTCAGACATACACATCAATTACATATCTTTTTTTTTTTTTTTTTTTATCTTTCTAGGTTAACATCAAATAAAGTAAACAGAAAGAGGGGAAATGATGTTGACTCCTGGGGTTACTGAGACAGCATCAATTCTTTAACTGCATAAACTTTAAATGGTGCTAATTCTCTTGTTGATATACCACATTGTAACTGACAGCAGGTTAAACTTGTCTGATTACGCCAGTGAAGAGACACCAACCAGCATCTGTAGATACATACAGGTAAACAGTCTCTCAACCGAACTCTGTCTCACCCATTTCATTCACAGTCCTTTTCATCTGCTGCCAACCACCAGTATTCAAACACCAGTAATGATCAGCCTCTTTAGTGCTTCAGCTCTGGGATTCTGTCATTTCATACAGTCTCTGCTTTAACTTGCAGAGAAAGCTCTTTCAATTTTGCATTTTCACCAGCCCTTAATGGACACAGTGCAATTTCTACCTCCTATCTGCTCACGAGTCCTCCTCTCTTTTACACTTCAGCATCCAATACATCACAAGCCAGCGTGGAGTCATAGCACGAGCTGGCAGTCAGCCACACAGACGATTAGGTAGCCAGTTACCTCACTGCTCAGCAGCGACGGCAGCCTCAAGGGATTGCCCATCTGGCTTGAATTACAATGTTTAAAAAAATAGAGAAGTATGCACAGAGCACACGCATACTTGAGTAACTGCCGCATTATGCCTGTCTTTGGCTTTCTCATTCATTCTTCCACAGGTTAATCCACTACCATCTCTTCTTTAGGAAAGGTAATATACAAAGAGCTGGACATCTCTTAATGGGCACTAAATTGACTACATTTGTAATGTTTGACCTAAATTGACTTACAAAGTTTCATTTCTGCATATTATGTGGAGGACAGTTTTAATGCATCAGTGGATGGATGCCTTCAGCAGGACAGCACAGTGCACAGTCCGCCTCTTTGACTAGATATAAGCCTGAGAGTGGGGGCTTGACATTGTCAGGGTGGAGGTTCAGGCCTGTGACCAACTGTGTCTGTGAAGCACATTAGTGAGGATCCACCGCTGAGAGTATATGGATATGTTCCCCTTTCCATCACCCTTTATCGACAGCCTGGAACAACTGTAACTCTGAACTTAATATACCCCACATATGTTTCCTAAAGTAGATACAGTACATGTGGAGGAGTGAAGGGATTGTGACGTAGGGCAAAAAGATTATGTAAACATACAATGTAAACAGCTGTTTCAAAAAGGGAGAAAGAGAATTTGATGAATATTACGGACGAAATGCGCCCCCATCATTGTCATCACCACAGTCCTGATCATGTTAGTTCATTTGCTCCCGACAAAAACAAACGGCAACCGTCTAATTCATGGCACACCGAAACATCTGCGATGCACACTGGAAACTGTAAATCCCACTGAAACACGTCAGTACCTACATCTGATTCAGCCTGCGCTTCATTGTGACAGTAACATCACTTGGCACTAATCATAACCAAGGTGCTTATGCTATTCCAAATCAGATACAATAGGATAGGGCCTAAAATTGGGTTGTGCTGGATCCTGGTTAATAGAATAAGGGGTCAAATAAAATCCACATGTACATAAAATATTCAAAATAACTGGAGGAAAAACAAAAATGTAACATTCAAATGTAACAGACAAAACTACAGTGACGTGCGATCATCTACTACATGGTAATACTGTGAACTGCACCATCCCTCCCAAAAAAAAGGAAAAAAAAACAAAAAAACAACTAACAACACAAAACAATATCAACAAACAAGATTTAAAATAGACTCTGTATGGCTCCAGGTAGCTTTGAATGTCTGCTCCAGACCAGAGGCTCTGACCATATTAAGCAACAAGAAGAAGAGGAGATAAAATCTTGTATTCTCATTGCTCTCCCTTCTCTCTCGGACTCTTTCACAGTTTCAAGTCTGTAGTGTTTAGTGTGTGTGTGAGTCTGGTGAACCAAGCATCAGTTTTCTAAGCTGATGGCAGCCAACTGAGAGCAACCAGCACTGGAGAAATACAGGTTTGTAAAAGGAGTAACGATATACTCTTTGTCTACCCAACCGTGAACACGTCTTAGCTTAGATTCTGGGATTATCGTACCTATGTGGAACACAGACAATATTCCTGTAATTTAAGCAAATACCTCACCCTCCCACCCCCCCACCCTCGCCCTATGCAGTTTATATAAACACGCACACATACATACAGAACACTTAGCGAGTATATGACAGAAAAAGGGGGGGGGACTAAGTTCTGTAATAAAAACTGGACACATTCAGGAAGTGTGGGAATTGCTTCTGCTGGAATCGATTGCGAATCAGAGCCCTTATGTTTACAACAATGCAATCAAACAGGCCTGTGTGTGTGAGAGTGTGAGTGCGTGGTTCATGTAAATCATCCCGTGACTCCAAGCCAACTCAAGTGAATGAAGAGACCAACGATATCTGTGTTGAAAGTGTGAACCGTATAAGTACAAAAAAGTGTGTTTCAAACCCTCCAAAGTCCAATGGGTTAGTCCGATGTGAGTGTGCGTGTTGTGATTGAAAGACTTTGTGGGTCCAGCTGATTAAAAAAGCCGGAAATCTTGCATTCGAGCATGGCGGGGGCACAAATAAAAATAGTTAACCCCTTAAAAAACGAACAAACAAACAAAAAAAAACAACAGAGAGGGTTATTTATGTCCATCCAGGGACAGTCAGTGTGAGAGAGGAGAGGAGAAGTCAAATGGCTCCACTGAAGTGCTGAAACACTCGCAGTAAAAACAAAAACACAGAGAGCAAATGGGAGACAAGAGCAGTGGTGCAGGTCCTTGTTCAGTAGTCAACACATCCATCCATCCATCCAAACACACATACACACACATACACACACATACAAACACACACAGGGTACTCTAGTTAAGGCAGTGGTGGCAGGTGAGGCTGCAGTGAGGCCAGGGCTAGAATCGGAGAATCGGCGGTCAGGGCTCATGGCAGTGAAAGCTCCCACTACTGAGTCAATACTCCTCCTCCTCCTCCTCATCCTCCTCATCTGTTTCCTCATCCCTCTCTCCTTCTGTCGATCTCGTGCATCTTCCTCAGCATCAGTCACTCGAATGACATCAGATTGGCTGGCACCTGAGGGAAAGAGGAACATGAGTAAAATGCGAGTATTATCCAGTATTCGGTGTGTGCGTGTGTGTGTGTGTGTGTGATGGCACTGTACCTGTTGTCTATTGCTCTGACAGGCAGCACTCAGATGTTTGAACCAGAGCAAAGCGTTCATTCTGTTCCCAGCTTGGTACTTGTAGGTGTTACCTAGGCAACGGAGACAAACAGTGTGAGACGCCAAGGCTCTCGTTTTCCATCTGCATTCTCGACACTCTGGAAAGATGGCTGAAGCCTCACTTGACTTTGGCCAGCCCAGTGAAATAAAAACAAAGTTACGGTGGAAAGGTTCAAGACAGAGACAGCGGGTTTGTGTGCGCGTGTGTGTGCATGTTTGTGCGTGTGTGTGCATGTGTGTGCGCATTAACAAGAAGAATGCCAGATATGACTAGTACGCAGGCCACATGCTTAAACCGACAGCAAGACTACCGCTCAGTCAGATGGACATAATGTGAATGTGTGTGTTTGTATGTGTGTTTTAACATGTGCAGGTGATGCCAACATTCAAACCAAACTCCACTGACACAGTTCACCTTTTCACTGCATCTGTTTTCAGAGACATGACTGCTTGCTTGTGTTGTCAGTTCCTCTTTGCATTTCCTTGGCAATGGCAGAGTATGAGTGTGTGTGTGTGTGTCTCTCAACATTAGGGCTGGGCGGTTAATCGAATTTGATTTTCAATTACAATTTTGGCCTCAAACGATTATGAAAACAAGAAAATTGAGATAAATCGATTATTGTGCTGCATTCCATTTCGCAATGATGCTCTGGTTTTGTCTTGTGTTATAAATCCAGCACATTGTGCATCTTAGCAGCCAGACAGCACAGTGAGAGACAGACAGGCGGAGTGGAGCTCTTCCTCACAGCAAGAATGTTTCTGCATTTAGCAAACAATTAAATTCAGGCACATTTTTTGGATGAAAGTGACTTATTCAAACATCTTCAGGCTACTTTGTTTTAGTTTCAGTCAGACTTTGGATGCTATTATTTTAGATACAAGGATGCTTCGCCCTGTGAAATGATCCCTCCTTTCATCCAGATGCTCAGCGCTGTGCTTTTTCTGTCTTCAGTATTTTAATTGTGCACATGCTTACTTGTAAAAAGCTTATGAGAAACCTGGTTACGTGTATACATGGCAGAGAAATCAGTGTTCTCCAGGGAGTAAAATCTACCTGAAGAAACCAGGTTTCTCTCATCACATACTCTGATTACAGAAAGCAGGTTTCTCGTTCATATGACAGATATCAGATTTCTGGAGAAAACCGACTGTAACCTGGTTACAAGTGCATGTAAACACACTGCAGGATAATACAAGTCAATGATTTCTGTCAGACCTCTTGCTTCTCAAAGTACTATGATGAATGATCATTTAAGTACTGATCACTCTCCACACAACATGCATCTTAACAATCATTACAATAATATAATCTCAATTGTTTTGGTCTAATTTATTTTTATTTATTACTTTTTATAATATTTATTTAAATATACTGTATATATATTTATATTATATATTATTTATTCATCTCTTTTTTTACATTCATTTTTAAATTTGTTTTTCAGTTGAATTATATTTAATTTTCAAGTTTTTTTGTTTTTTTTTAAGTGCAATAAAAGCATGATGTTTCCAAAGTTAATGAGTAATCATGTTAAATAATCGTGATCTTACTATTGAACAAAATAATCATGATTATGATTTTTTCCATAAACGAGCAGCCCTACTCACCATGCTCAGAGTCAGTCAACAAGAAGACATCAGGATGCTCCGGATCATCAGCCATCATGGCCATCAGACCCACCACACACACGCTCTTACTGGACGTTGACTTGAACTGGGAAGAGGACAAATGGGAACGGCATTAACTTTATTTTTCTGAGTACTGTTGTGTCTAGGAGGTGGAAGAGAAAAGTTAATGCTGGCTTTGTGTGTGTGTGTGTGTGTGTTTGTGTGTGTGTGTAACCTCTCAGTCTTGCCTGTGAGTCTACATGTGGACTCCACAAGGTTCTCATTAGCCTGTGAGTGACACACAGGTCTGCAGTGATGTCATTGTTCTCATTATTCAGTGAGTGCTACCATCTGTTTGTCCCCCCACTGTGCCAGGCCCTGTCCAGCCCCACCACACACACACACACACACACACACACACACACACACACCGCATCTCACGTCCACTCATTCACTGTTTTTATTCCAGTTCTCATTGTCCCTCCTGCCTTCTTTCTCCATCTCTCCTCCTCCCTCCCCTACACTCTCCTCTGAGCTTCTGTACAGTTTCAGTAAACGTTCCTGTCAAATGGATACAGTCCAAGTACTGAGACACACACACAAACACACATCCATCCTGCTCCACTTGTTGTTAATTTATGCCAAAACTAGATTAAAAATGGAGATTGATCTCATCTGCATTCTTGTCATCATTTCCTTTCTCCTGTGTACACCAAGTAAAAAACACATGAAGAACCACTATGCAGAAGTGTTTCGCCTTGAGCTCATTTTGTAAATAAACTTTATGAGAGTGACTAAGTAATGGCTATCAGATGTCAACACTAATTTCTTTATAAAACTGAGGTTGATTAGGGATAATTTGGTCCATTTGCGCCCTCACTTCTAACAAAAAGTGCAGATCAGATGGCGGAGGACTTTCAGATGTCTCAGTGCATCTTATCCTCTCTGCACCTGAGCTCCTATGGTATTGTCCTAACCTGCCTAAACAAACTAAAATAGTACAATTGTTAAACAGAGGGGAATGACGGACTGTGTGTCTGTGTGACTTACATGTTTTCTCTCAGTGGCCTTCAGGGACTTGGCAGGGTAGTAGTAAAGCTGAGTTCCGCAGAGAGCCACCCAGTATTTGGTCCAAGATGCCACCTGGAGGCACAAAGGTGATATCCAGTCACAAACTCCACTTAAGCCTGATAGAGGGACTACAATATAGTAGTCAGGAGCTATTAGGTCATTTTAAAGAGTAAATCCAGGGATGATTTTTGTGGTTTTATTTATGTCTGGATCTGTGCTTACTTCAAAACCCTCAACTGGGACAGATAAAGAGGCAAGATTAGAAATGCAGAGACAGAGAGTTGAATGACAGAGAGGGGGACTAAATGTCTTTACTTGTCTGTGCTTGTTTGGATGACTGAAGAGCATTTTTTATCAGCTGGACACAAAAGTCACTATTGAGCAATTTGAACACTAATACAAGGAAAACAATGAGGATTAGGATGGATGAAAATCATGTTTAAGAAAAAAGGGACATAAAGTAAGTAAAGCTGCTAATTAATACTTCGGGTGTGGAGAATATTATCTCTCCACACAATCTGGACATGAGGCTACATGGGCAGATTTGGAAAAAATTTGAGAGCTTGTTACATCATCAAAGATGCTTGTAAATCACACGCACTACCTATGACAGTTTTAAGTTATTTCAACTACATAAAGAGCTCCAGATTTGTTTCCATCCAAAATAGAATAGGATAATCTCCGAGCCAATATAAAATGGCTTAAGAGGCACCAGGAAAACAAAGGCGGTGAAAAAGAAATGCATGCACGGTCACGGAGGGAGAAAATTAAAATGAGTATAAGGAACGGAAACAGACAGAAATAGAGATGTTCTGAAGGTTAAGGAGTCTCTGAGGCGCTATCTGTGCTGTGCACGAAGCATTTATTGCCCATCTGCTCTAGAACTCCTGTACAGAGTACATGTAGGTGTATGTGTGTGAACAGCGATGCACGTGTTTAGTTATGCATGTGAGTGTGTGTGTGTGTGTGTGGGTTCTCACTGTTGGTTTCTTGCCCTCCTTGAGTACAGTCTTCCGTCTCAACACCCCCTGGACTGTGACTGCCCCGGGATACAAGTGAACTGCAAGCTCCTCTGACTCGGCTGAACTACAACAGGACAAAAACAAACATTACGAGCTATATAAACAAACACGTGCACAAGAAAACATGCATGTTCTCATGCACACGCACATACCAGATGAAATTAGAGATGAGCTAGTAGTAAAGGCAGACGCAATCTGCAAAGCTACCTTAAACGCTGCTTGATGAATTAGTAAGCATTTTAAAACTAATCCTATTTCTGTCTTGCTTTCACAGAAGTGAATTTCACGGATATAAATCTTTGCACTGCTATCTGAAGAGAGGAGAGCAGAGACGGGCAAGGTGGTGTGCAGATTGTGTCTGTCTGGAGGATCAGAGCAGGAAGCCCAGTGCAGGAGCCCAGTGCAGCCTGGTGGAAAGAGAGAGACCGAGAGAGAAAAGAGACCCATCCCTAACCGCAAGGGACGCTTGATATGCAACGGCCATGAGAATTGGCTTTAATAATCCCGAAGAGTCTGTTCCTCTCGACTTTAGGAATGAGGATGTAACAGTTTGTTTCCAGCAACACATGGAGCTCAGTGCGACTGTGGAAACTCATTTTTAACTCCAAGTTGCAAAATATCTTGGAAACCTACCACAAGAAGAATTCTAGGTTGACTAGAAGCTCAATGTGTGTGTGTGTGTGTGTGTGCGTGTGTGTGCGCGCACGCACCCGCAAGTCAGACATGCAAGAAATTCAAGAAAGCAAAAGGCAGATTACAGACTGATACTATGCTATAAAAGATAGAGAATCATAACCCCATATCACAACAGATCCTTTCCCCTACACCTGATTGTGATTTCACCCCAAAACACACACACACACACACACACACACACACACACACACACACACTCACACACTCACACACGTTTCCCATCACAAGATTATCCCAGCATTACACACACTCTAAGCACCGGCATACAGCGGCCCCTGGCAGGGACTGAGAGGCATGAAGTGAGGATAAGAGAGGGTTTGGTTCAGGTCAGGTTTGCTCCGGTCGGGATGTGTATACCTGCTGGGCCTCAGGACTCCTCTGTAGGGGATGCGGGACACACGGGTCACTGGGCCCAGAGAGTGATAGAACCGAGTCCTGTTCAGAATAGGATAAGATATGACAGGATAGGGGGCACGGAACACTGTTAAGGCTGTGCTGGCGGGTTTTTGTTGCTGTTTTTTTTCCCTCTTCAATTTGCATGAGTTAGGGCTGGATGGAGGAGTGGTCGTCTGGTTAGAAGAGTTATTGATGGATTATTTAAGCGTTTAAAGAAATGGTTATTTGGAAAGGAGGTTAAGATGATTTTTAGGCCAGTTGAATTTTGAGCTTTTGAGTTTTTATTTCAGAACTGGTGAGTGTGGCACCAGACACTTGTTGGCACAGTGGGACTACTGGTTAGGGGATTTAAATGTTAAGCACTTAATACATTCCAGGCTGCCAGAGAGAAGCGTCTTTATATCTGTGCTGAAGTCTGAGAACAGTAGTGGAGGGATGAGGCATGACGGCCTTGGCTGCAAGGCTAAAAGCAAGGCGTGTGTGTGTGTGTGTGTGTGTGTGCGTGAGTTTTAATGGCGCATCATTTTGCATAGCTGTGTCTTGAGGCTGGAGCTTTGAAAATTGTACAATCACATCAGGAATGGGAATAATTTTTGATTCTGCACATGGATGTGATGAAAAAGCACTGCCGTCTTGGATGTTTTAGCCTTACCTCTCAAAAGCCGGCCAAGACACCTCTTCACTGAGCTCAGAGCCTTCACTGCTCCCTGCGTACAAAAAATGATCGTGTCACTGAAAATACAAACTGTGCAACGTGTTACATAGTGTACATGTGTATTTCTTACCAAGTGAAATACCACTGGACAAAGTTGAGCTCTCTGCATGTCCCCTGGTGGGACTGTGGCTCTCCATCACGCTATCGTCCAACAGATGGCGAGAACCAGCGTTGGGAAACGTAGCGCTTTTAAACTC
This sequence comes from Thunnus albacares, assembly GCF_914725855.1. Lineage (NCBI taxonomy): Eukaryota > Metazoa > Chordata > Actinopteri > Scombriformes > Scombridae > Thunnus > Thunnus albacares. Next base: position 25,139,997 of record NC_058114.1, on the reverse strand, counting down.
TACTGTATTCATCTTGTGGATAAAACTATGTAAACACAGCAGAGAGATAAAGAGAGACAAACAGAGAGGTGTCAGTATCTTTACTTTAAACCATTTGGTGTGTTTTCTTCAACAACTATAAAATGGTGGATCCATTTTAACTGACAGGTGGAAATACTGTTTTTCCACTTAATACAATACAAAAGCAAAAACTGACTTGTATCCCAGGCTGTGGCACTTCCTGTGTCCGTAGGGCAGCAGGTTTCTGGGGGAGGGAGGCGTAGCCGGGACTTTGGCTCCTTCAGCTGCTACCGTACATTTACGGCCACAAAGAGGAGATGCTGACGCTTCCTGGCCTGTGGGTAAGAGTGGGATGGAAAGAAAAAAAAAAATTATAGACCATGAAGAGTGGAAAGAGAGAGAGGTAAAAAGATGATTTCCGCAGGTTTGATTCAACATTGAACTCCCACTCGTGATCTGTACAGAAACTCACCGACAAGATCCTCTTTGGAGGCATTTGCTCGTGGTGTGCTGGTGCCTGGCTCAATCTTCTGTGACAACCTAAATAAAGAACATTGCTATTTCCATCGGCTTGAATTCATCCACTGTGAATTTCTCATTATGAAAATTATTGTGGGGATGGAATTTTTTTTGGGTGACACAGATGAGGTTTGCGCCCAACAACAAGTAATAAAATTAGAAACAAGGATAAAAGGATGGCAGGAAATCACAGCTGCGACCAGATCAGTTAGTATGAGATGCGGACATGTGGAGTTACTGTATGCATCTTATTTTTATTTTTCTTACTTGTAGTTGTCGTCCTCCACGAACTTCTGCAGCTCCTCAATATACCTGACTGAGTTGAGATACTTCTGTACATGAGGCAACACTGGTATATCTGAAAGAGGAAAGATAATGACAGACATTAGAGTTTATGTGGATACAGATGGGTTTGAACACCTGTTACCAAAACTGGCAATCTATGAAGGCAATAAAGTATGCCTGTGAGTGAGGATATCAATTTTCTAAAGGTGAAGGTTGGTGAAATATTGAAATTCTGGAAATTACAGAAACATATTTGTTCTTTATGGAAGTTTATGGAAGTAATTTCTTCTCAAGTGCAGGTGTGAATTAGGAGCTTAAAATATCCTAACATGTTTGAAATATTTGACCGACCCTGGATATATCTGGAGGTAAAACTATATGAACTGAGTATATTTTATTTAACTTGTTCAAATGCCACAGAGACACACAGACGTACAGAAGTATTAGTGTCTCCATGGCAACAGAGAACGAAGTGACAAAGGCTGTTTCCTTCCAGTTTTTATACAGACTTCCTCCTCCTGTTTGTTCCTCCGCATGACAGACATGATGCATCACATCAGAGTACAGAGAGAGTTACAGTTTAGAAGCTGCTGATAAGAGGAACTATCTGTGAAGATAGTTCAGCTGGGTGATATCTGCCAACACTTTCTTTCCAGCCGCGTTGACAGAATCTCTTGTGCTTCAGCCACTCCACAGGCGGAGGTTGGTGCTCACGGAAAAGAACAAATTGTAACAAACTTTCTTTCCAGTCACCATATACCTTGACATCCTGTTAGTGTGTGTATCTAAACTCACCGTAGGTACAGGATCTCTGCAAGTCCGATATGATTCTGAGAATGTTATTCATCAGGTTTGATCTCTGTTCGTTCTCCAGTATGCTGCCCGTGGAGGGGTAGGCTGAGTCTATGTACGTCAGGTCAGACAGGTACATCCCTAAAACAAAACAGCAGACAGAACAAGATGCAACATGTTACATGACGATGTAACCCCTCAATCTTCCCCTCGTGCTCCCATCCTTCAGCAAGTCAGCGTCCCCAGTGGGAGCCAAATGAGGACAGAGTCCATCTGTCAGAGGTGTTATTTCATACACCAGTGGGGAACACAAGGATTTTTCTGACCCAACACAGAGAGCTCTGCTCATTAGAAAGCAAATATGTAGATACAAACAAGGCTGGACATCGTAACAGGGCCAGATTCCCTTGGGTACATGATGCAAGCACCATGCAGCTGTGGGTTTCATGGTGTGAACACCAGCTGGTAATTGCATGCTGCTTATTTAATATCTCACAGGCCAAAACAGACCCCGCACAAACTCCCATTTGCATATACTTTGCTCAAGTTTCAGAATGTTTTTTTTGCCGTGATCCATTCCACACTAATCTAAAAGATAGCCTTGAGTAGATGACTGATCTTCTCTTCAGCCTTTCCAACTCAAGCTCGTCTTCTCTACATCTCTCCCCCGGCTCTTTTTGGCAGACTTGGAGCAGAGCTGAGATTCTAAGTCTCTCATTACATAAATATTAACATTAAGAGAAAAACCCAGGAGCAGCTTCCCACCATTCTGAAAAGTGATTATCAAGCTTTAGAAGTGAACTGATGGTGCGCCTTTCCTTCCTCCTCTTTCTCTTGCTCAATGTTTCTTTCACACGCCAGCGTTGAAATTGAGTGCAGATGTAAGAAAAGTTATCACACAGTAGACTACATGATATCCACACCCGTGCATTTCTTGGAAATTTGGGTTATTCTCGCAGATGTGTGCACACAGCGATAACGTAGTGCATTCAGAGTCTAAACACAGATGCACAAATAAGCAGCAACAACAACAGAACTGTAAAACCAGATCCAGTAGATAAAAAGGGCAAACCTTGTCTTCAGATAACATACACACAAACACAACACCATCTGATTAGAATCAGAAAGAGGGGGAGAGGCAGAGTGCAGAAGAAGCACTTTACAAGCTTTTGGAGACACAGCTGTAAGGAGGAAAGTGAGAGATGGGGAGAAGAGGAGGAAGAGAGGGATCCTGAAGGCTTAACCGCTATAGCTGCTCTTCTGAGAGCATGTCAGGGATAACAGCAGTTAGTCATGCACAAATCCAGGCTGCCTGGAACACCCACAGACAGATGTGTGTTTTAAAGGACCTGTGGTTAGGGTATGAAGACACTTTGTGTGTGTTTACATGTGGCAAACCTTGTATCAGGATCAAATTAGAAAGCTAAGGGTATGACAGAAGAGATGTGGTCACGAAGTATGGGAATGGGAAAACCACTGACTGCACCTCTTTGCTACCAGTTATCTAAAAAGGAACCATAAAATATTTCAGGACAAAAAAAAAAAAAAAAACCTTATCTGTCCATTTCTCACATACCTAAACGCATTAAAGTAAATGACTTCGCTGATAAGGTGCAAGCAGAGTAATGAAGAAGACCAGGCAAGCTCAGACTACACCTGGAGCAAGGACTGCTCCAATAATGCCATGAATCTGTTTTATCTGCCTTGCCTTGCTCTTCTGCTCTCACATACCCAGCTGAAGCTCTACAGGAAGTTACTGTTCAGAAACACGAGCAGCATTACAATCAGCTCTTTCCGTTGCTGCGGGGAAAGCAAAAAATCAAGGGATTGGGAGTTGTTACGGTTGTTACTCGTCAAAGTAATCAGGTGAAAAGGGGTCAAAGAATCTACAGACTCAGCAAAAACAATTCAAACAGGTCACATTTCCTCCCACTTATTTTGCTTCTTCTTTATAAAGAACCATGAAACCGTTGTTGAGGATGGGAAACTTAATGAGGCAGCTCTGTTATTCTCTTTTTCTGTCTTTTTTTTTTTCCAGAGTGACATCAGAGGTAGGCTGGGCCACTCCAAAAAAAATAGGAGAGAGGAGGAAAAAAAAAAAAAAAAAAAGTCAACCTCCAACTCCAACTCCCACACCCTCATCCCCCTTCTCCTCCCCTCTCTTCCTCCTTCCCTCCCTCTTCCAGTCTCCCCCATCCTTTGTGAAAAACTCGAGGCATCAGTCGCCAGAGCTCAGTCTGTTGAAGTGGCCGGCTTTTGAACCATGCCCCAGTCTGAGCCCCGGGACAGCTGAGTCCACAGAGAGGAGCACATCTTTGGGAGGTAGGCCTTGATTAAAGGCCTTATATTGTGATTTCCAGCTGCAGGACAGAGGGAGTCAGTGGAGGAGAGCAGCCCAGAGTGGAGGCAGAAGACTGGGACAAAAGGAGAGACAGAGAGATGAGTCCTGAGCACTGCAGCTCGGTGAAGACACAATACAATACACACGTGAAACTATAACTGCAGGAAACACACCCCCACTACTGGTAACAAAAAGGTAAATGTTGCCTGAGTTCATTCTGAGTTTGTTTTTGGAGTGTGTGCATGTCTGCGTGTGTGTGTGTGTAGATGTATGTATGAGTATGTGTGTCTGAGCAGCTGTGAGAGCTCTGGCTGAGAGGTTGGAGAGGTTAGGACGTTTCGTGACTGGAAGCTCCGTCTGCAGACAGAAACATTTAGCAACGCTTCTTTGGCTTTCCTCTGGAGTCTGAGGACTGGGATATACTGAGACGAATATATGAGACTAAGTACGCTATGCAAAGGGTGTGCAGGACGAGATTTGTGTCACAACAGGGATGAATTTATAGAGTGGGCTGCTAGATAATTTTTGGTATTTCTAATTGGTGGGTCAAATTGTTTAAGAAACTTTTTCAGTCATTGGTGTCTCAGTTAAACTTAATTTGAAATGTGCACAACAGCCTACCTGCATGGAAACAGGAGGCTTGAGGGAGAAAAGAAAAAGAAAGAAAAGTAGGACAAGATCATGCAGAGCATTCCTGCAAAACACTTGAGGGAGGCTGATCTGATCAGATGGAGAGATTTGAGATCTGGAGCCAGCACTGTTTATTTTTTCTTGGCTTTTAGTTTTCTAATACAGCTCCACCTGAGTCTGGCTGCTAAATGGGGTGCAGGGATGACGCTGAGTTAACCTGGTGGAATAAGGGTTAAATCAATAATATTAATGAGGTTGTGACATGTCTTTCAGCACATGCTGATCCGTGTTACATAGGGTGGTCATTAGATCATTCATCAAGATACACAAACATAACGCAGTGTAGTTTGTGAAATCCCTCAAAGTTACAGGAGTCTCCTTTACAGGGTCGTGTTAGGTTGGTAATCCAACCCTGACCACATCCTCTATCAAATACAACCCATGGATATGAGACACTTCAGTCACAACTTTGTCATAATAGCCAAACCTTTGAACACTAATAACATCAATGTGGTGCACTTCCATATCACCAACTCACAATTATCTTCAAATGTTTTCACTTACATCCTGGTCTGTGAGATCTGTGGAAAATATTCTGTTCACTAAAAAGCCACATCTGTGAATGCTGTACACGGCCATGAGAGAGAGGACAGTGCATGCACACAACCACACACACACACACACACACACACACAGACACACTTCAAAAAGCCTGAGTTTGATGTAAAATGCAAAATGAGGGAATGGCAAAAGACTAAGAAAACATTTCATGAGCTTGCTCCACAGACTAATAAATCAAAATATCAATACCCCCAATAACTCAGTCTGGAACAGAGGAAAGAAAGCTAAAAAGATAAAGAGGAGGAGGGAGCAGCAGTCTGAGAAATATCCAGAACATTCTGTGCAGGGGCGGCAGAGCTTGGCCCTCAGGTTCACCTGAAACCCGGGTGCATGGGGACAGGCCTGGGAGAAAGCTTTAAATGGGTCATTACTAACAATTCATACGTAAACTAACCATTCTCTTAAAACTCACTCGGGATAATAAATCACAACAGAAAATCTGTTTGATGTCTTTACCATTTAAAGTTTTTAAGACTCCCTGGACAAGCCAATAAATAGCGATCAGCTAGTGCCTGGTAGGCTGTCAGAGCCAGTTAACTGCTGCCCTCCCCCAGCCATCCTGTCACACACAGTGTTGTAACCCAGCAGGAGATTGATAGCTCACTCAGCCAGCACCAGCCAACTGCGGTTTTGGGCGATGGGCATGCGGCCAATTGTATCTTACTATTTAACCTGAGGCTGTGTGTCGACCCTTTGCAGACACAGATGTCTAACGGACAGCTCAGCTGATCTTATCAGTAAAACTGAACCACATATAGAAGCAGACACACAGATAACACACACACACACACTGAAACACACTAAACACAGACATGGGCTTGTCCGACAACACTGCTCCTGCACAGCTGGCAACATGCGGTTAAATCCAACCACAGCTACAACAGAAAATCCCGCACACATAACTTTTAAAAGTTAACCATACATTATGAGTTGCAGGGCTGTGTGTAGCACTTGTGTCTAGCTTGAAGAGCAGCAAAAAAAAAAAAAAAGAAATCTATGGGGGAAAAGAGCCAAGGCTGTTGCAAAATTGGAGGAAAAGTCTTGTTTATAGCTGCACTGTGAAGCTCATTTAGAATCCCTCTAATGAGAGCTTGGACACAGTTGAATGGACAGGTCAGCATAGGGAGGAAGAGGTCAGCCAGGAGGTCGGGACAAACAGACAAGAGAAGCAGAGGCATGTAACGAAGTGGAGAAGTGCGTAATGCTGTGCGTGTGTGTGTGAATTTTACGTGTTCTTCCTTGTTGATTCAACTAATAGAAAGCATGTGTATGAGCTTAAGATGAGGTGTGACTCAGAAGAGAAATTAATCCAAGAAAGAGTATTGGAGGCTACAATTAATCCCCTGAATCAGAATCTATCAGCCAAAGGCTATAAATGCTGTAAAAAAAAAAAAAAAAAAAAATTAACTCTCCCTCCTCCTGGCTCTCCGCTCTCTCCTGACCCTCCTCCAGCTCTTCCCTAATGAAACTGTGTGAAACCTAAGTAGCAGCATATGTTCGTCCAAAGTGTCATTTTACTGGTTTAATTCAATCAAGAGAGGAAACCCACCTGAACAGGCAAAGTTACAGCCAATCCGTTTAGTAAAGCCTGAGTAATAAAATTGGGATTTTGTTATGCAAGACTTAATTCATGCCTGTGTGTGTATGCGTCATTCTGAGTGTGTGTAAAAGGAGGCAACGAGGAGGTTGTGTTTGTGATGAGGGGCAGGGTTGTGTATTTGTTCTGTGATGGAAGGGAGGTAATGAGGATGAGTGTCATGAAGTGATGGAGGAGGGTGTTGGAGGGTGGAGAGTCCTTATCTTGACAAAGTATGACAGATAGAGAGAGAAGGCCTTATATGAACTCTGTCCTGCTGGATTCCCTGGGCACAAGAACTGCATGTTTGTGAGTGTGGTGTGCAAAAAGGAAGAAGGGGAAACTATTTTTCCACAAAGACCAATTGATTGCAGGGGTTTGTGGAGCGGACGGGTAGGGGGTGAGGCTGAGGAAGGGTGGGGCTGCACCCTAATCCCACATATAGACCTCTGACCCCAACATCAGCCCATATGTTTAGAGTTTCACTACAGAAGAAGGAAAACAGATGGGGGGCCGTGGGGCCTCAAGGGTTTTGGGGGCTCCCTGCTCAGTAATATGCATCATGAAGGTAGACAGCTCAGTAGCTAGAAAGCAGGAGGCGGGAACCACTTCTGAGGATTTTTTTTTTGTTGGGTTAGTTGTTTCCGAACCAAAGCCCAATGCCTTCCTAAATCGAACCACTTCATGTAACACAACTTGTTCGTTTTTCCACCTCACCCTTCATTTTTAAAATCCTGAGGGGAGGCTCCAATTCCAATTACTGGCTCCATTCATAAATGCAGATAAAACCCTTGTCTTGCTCTTTGTATCTGCCTTGATTTCCCTTTTAATATTTCCAGGATGCACTGTTTAATGGGGAGATATAAAACAGCACCATTAATACTGCAACATGAAGCATTTCATATTCCACTGTGGTAGCAGTGCTTAATCTTAATTGGGTTTCTTCAGTTTTGTTGATGAGGCTTTTATGAGTTTTTCCTTGTTTTGTTAGAGCTGTTTTTATAGTGTACTTTTTTGTACTGCTGTTTTTGTTTGCTTTTTTTCATAATGTCAACACTTTTAAAAACCCATCATGCTGCGTTCACCTCTGCAGCCCTCGATAACCTCACATACTTACCATTTATTCTCTCTGAATTCATTCAATCCTTTATTTTAAACTGGTTAGATGGTTTCTCAGATGTCAGTTCTTCATTTTCCTGCTCATGGCTCTGTAAGCAATTGTTTCAGCAAGCGCACAAGAATGAGTCTTTGAGGAGCAGAGTGCATGAGTGGGCATGTATACTCAGCTCTGTTGACAAAAACAGTGAGTGATGACATCATGTATAGATGAAAGGCTCTGGCTGTGTACTAACAGTAGAGCTGGCTGAGCTCCATGTTGTCATGTTAAGTAGTGTTGCCGTTCACTATTGCTGGTCCCACGCCTCCTCTCACTTATATCTTTGCTTTTCTCTCTCCTCTGATCTGTCTTCTGACCACTGATGGATGTGTTGTGTGATTAAGGGCATTTTGGACTTGTGGAAAAGTTTGAGAACCAGATGCAGGGTTTCCCACATAATTCACATATAATTGTGGCGGTAGCTGACTGGATGGGGGGTTCTTTTTCCAACTCTCAGCCCAAATTCGTCCCAAACTTAATTTACCGTTACATCCTCCCACCCCGGGACAATGGGAGGTCCACTCCAGCCCTGCACACTTGCTAATAACTTAAGAGTTGGGTCTCCGAGACTGTGTTAAGAACACAAACTAAGTTATCAGAGTTAACTTGAATGCATCAGTTTTGGACAAATTTGTGTAAAGGTGTTCATGATGCTAACCATGCGTGATCTCCGGATTTATTCGGCCAGCTGTTCTCTCTGCCAGGAAAAGCCAACAACCATATAGACCGCTCCTCTTCTTCTCTGGTTTTATTGGCAGACTACAAACCAATATTAAGGATGCATGCTGCCACCTACTGTACTGGAATGTGTAACATCATGCTATTCACAGACGTGTCCATTGTCATGTGTTTGTGAGAGAGAGACAGAGAGAGAGAGAGACAAAGAGAGAGAGCAGGGTGCTCAGCTCCAAAAATAGTGGCGGGTAATGTTGATATTGTGGTGGGCCGGCACAAATAAATGAATGTATGGGAAACGCTGAGATGGGGCGGTGGAAGGATGTGGATTTTGAAGCTGGGAAATACATTGGCCATGAAAATCGAAATACATTTTGTCCAAGTTTTTCCTCCCCTGCTTGTTGAACTGTAATCCATCAGGCTATAGGCTGACACATCAGCATTGGTAAATCACTGCACAGACAGAAGCTTTGAAACTCACACAGCACATATCAAAAGATACTTCTGGAAGTAAAACAGCCTCAATCAAAGTTTGATACACTCTTGGGAGGCCAGTATCCCCCTTTCCTAATACATGCATCCAACAGTCCACTGTACAAATGGATTAGCACATCACCAGAGATTCGCCCCACATATACTCATCTAGTTTAAGAGCCATGCATCAGGAAAGACAGAAATTAACTGTCGTGCTACTGTCATCTAAGACTCTGTTAGATGGGACTAAGGCACATCGTGCTGATGAACATGTTTACATGAAAGCATTTGTGCAACTTATCTTTAAGTCAACCTGTTGCTACTCAATTGCCAGTTTCATGCAACTCATTCCGCTGGCATATTGTACACTATTCCTGGCTTTTTCTCTTGTTGATAAACTTGGAATTGTTGTACAGTATTACTAATACTTTCATGGATTTGCCAATAATTATTACACCTACATTTATAATGTTAAATTAATGCAGTTATTGCTGCACAATATAAATGATATGCTGGCACGCTCAGCATCTATTACTCATTATTGCTCCATGTTATAAATCCCAGTTTATGAAAGGAAAATTTAAATGAATAACAGATGCATCTGCCAATAATTTGCCGTAACCTACACAGCATGAAAAGGACAGACTTACTCAGTATTTAATTTACTTGCACAGAAAAGTTTGTCTATTTTGCTCATATTGATATTTGTTCTGTACTTTGTTTTATTTGCAATTATTTGGTATTATTTTCTCCATTACAGAAAACACATACATATATGTTACAAGTAAAATACTAACATTAATGGGATTCATCCCAAAGAGCGCACAACATCTCCTATGTTTCTAACAAGACATCTGCAGCCGGTCAGCTTTCCATAGCAGTTCCTACTATGTGTTTATTAATCAGTTTATTGACATGTTATTTGTCTTGGCTCCGTGTGTTCCATCAGGGTTTTTGCCAACACATACAGTGTAACCTGAGGCCACAAGCATGACATATGGTTGTCTTTCTAAGGTAACAATAAACATTTATTATGCTGTTAACTGAAAAGGCAAAAACAAATTTTTCCTGTCAAGGAGTAACGTAAACAGTCATCTAGCTTAAACAGAAAACCAAGCCAGATGAAAGCCAGTCTCCTAGCCTTATACTCCAGAGAATGAGCGTGTGGTGAACTATCATTGTTAGAGCAAACCGAACCCAATCTAAAATAGTAACTCAGCTGTGGGTTTCATCAAGGCAAACAACAACACTGAAGTGCACAGTTGAGCTCATTGTCACAAGGAGCAAAGCCAGGGGTAAAGCTGATACCATGTTGCAATTTGTGTGTGTCTGTGGACAAAAATTGTGTTCAAATATGGGTACGTGTGAGGAGGAAAACAACCGTGTGTGCATGGGACAGTCCAGAAAGCTGTCATCATGGCACTAAACTCTTTAATTATTATTAGATTAATTAAACGAAGCCTCTGGCTTCACAAAATCACCTCCTGTTCAAGACAAAGAGCTGTATTCAGTGACAACCAGCAGAGCTGTTCATTTCAAACAGAAGAGCCTAACACTCTAATGAGAACATTAACAGAATGAACAAAAAACATAAGCAAAATGCAGAGTGCGGCTTAAGTTGCAGACACATGTGGCACATTTAAAAAATTGTCTTTAAAAGATGACAGAGTTTGTTTAATGGGCTTAAAACAGTAAGACCATTGCGTCTCTACCACAGCGCTCGAAATTGTCCTATTGTCCAAGTGACAATAAAAATAGCACCTAGGACACCATGATATGGTGTCTGGGACAATTCTGGGACAGTAGAGAAACTCATCATTATAAATGAAATTATTACTTTTACGCATCATGGAATATATACTGTATAAGTTTAATTGTTATGTGTTCAAATGTAAAAAATGAGAGGTGGCATCAGATGTATAAAGGGTTAAGCACAGTTAAATGCTATAACATGTTCAACAGATATACAGAAGTTGTGACGTTTGTGCTGCAATCTCACTCTCTGCCTCATTATTACAGATAATGACGTAACAAGGTGTCAGAATAAATTTTGGAAAGACATCTGAAGTCACCCGAGGGGAGGAGAAAGATGCACCTCCTTAAGACAGTCAGGGGGGGAAAAAAAGTCGATTGCAAGTCCTCCTGTGTGCAGAACAGAATTAGCCAGTAGCTAAACAAGCTAAACAAGCTAGCAGTGTCGCCAAAGCAAGGGAAAAAAAAATTGTTGGCCAACCATAAAACAAGTGAGAGTGAACCCAGCTGACGATAAGTTGGAGAATAACACAGGAAACAGGTGTTTGAGGTTGTTGATAAGTCAGACAAAAGCAAATGAGCAAATTAACAGAAAAATAAGTAAAAGGCAGATAAGATGAGCCAACCAGTACAAGCAGCAGCTCCAGTTAGCAGTGTCCAACTGAACCCACCAGGAAAGTTTGATTTTAATAGTACAAGTGAATGGCCAAAGTGGATAAGATGTTTCCAGCTCTTCAGAATAGCATCAAGTCTGGATAAACAGACACGAGAATATCAAGTAACTAGACTGATGTATACTCCAGGGGACGAAGCTGAGGACATATTGAACGTCTTGCCCTTAAATGATGATCAGAAAAAAATCTAATGAAGATGTGAAACAGGTTTTTGAGAAACACTGTGTGAACAAAAGATACATTATTTCTGAGCGTGCAAGATTCAACAGGCGCAATCAAACGCCAGGAGAACGTGCTGAAGCATTTATTACTGCTGTCCATAGCCTAGCTGAGAATGTGCATTTGGAGATTTAAGAGGAGAACTGATCAGAGACAGGATTTTTGTTGGCTTAACTGTCTGAGTCATTGCAGTTAGATCCTGAACTCACATTAGTGAAAACTATAGCCAGAGTGCATCACAGTGAGGGAATAAAGAAGCAGCAGCCAATACTACGTGGCAGCTTACATGAGAGGCAGTGAGAGAACTTAGATGCAATAAGTGCAAGGCAACAGACGCAGAGAGGCACAAAAGGACTAAAATACAGCTCCATGTCAAGCCAGAAAATAAAAACAGAGCCATGGGTTGTGGAAGATGAAGAAATGCAACAAAGCATCAGAGGAATGATTGCCCTGCCAAAGATGCAGAATGGTGCAAACGCAAACAAAAAGGACATTTTGCCCAGAAATGTCAATCAGCTGGTGGCATCTATGATATCACAGATGATTCTGCAGACTATGGAGCAGATGTCGCCTTTCTTGGAGAAGAGGTTGTTGAGATTGGCAGTGTTGAACATAATCGAATTAAGCGTTTACTATGAGATATGTTCAAAGTGTGCAAATTTCCATCGCTGTATACCAATCAGAAACAAATTTGCAGTTTGCACTTATGGATTTATTGATCAAAACAGTTAGAAATGAAGAAGAGTAACTCAACCAATGACTAAAAGAATAATGAAACTGATTGTGGCCAGACACCTAGGGTGATTTCAATTTCTTATCCAAATATAAGTGCAAGAAACAACTGGTAGAACTTCCATGGCGGACCAGAGTGAGTCAATGAAGTGATGCGAGTTACTGAAACAAAGTTATTAAACTAGATTTATAATGTAGAATTTTAAAAAAAAGAAAAACGAAAAAAAAAAGAAGAAAGAAGAAAAACAGTTGCGGGACACTGAGGAAAAAAGTTAATTTCAATTCCTGGTCTTGTTTAATTTACAATTATTCCCAGTTGGACGAACGTGTGTCTGGTAAAAAGAGCAAAGGAAGTAAATACAGCCTGTCCTTAAGACTGTTCCAACAACAGCCGTGACAATAAATTAAACGATAGTGGGGAAAGACAGACAAAGAGACAACCAGTGGGGAGTGAGGACAATTAAAAAGCATTTGTCATATGTCTCCAGACTATTAATAACTATAAGTGGGGTGACAACCCAGCAGGACACGTAAGAAGACTTATGAAGCTAAGACTGTTGCCAAAATATAATGCTGGCGGAGTCCGATGCTCACTGTAACTCCAACACAGTGTCTCACTGGTTTCACAGAGATATTTGGAACATACAAGTTGTTTGTCAGGATGGATGAGCCAACATGAAATTTAATGAATTCTATTATTATTAAGAGAAAATTGGTTTCAATTCCTCTTATTTGCTCTACTGCTAACAGTCTATGACTTTCATATGTATCTGGAAACTGTTGCCTAAAGCCAGGATCAGACTAGAGTAATTTTAAAATCCCAACCCATTTTGAAATTGGGTTGCATCATGCACATAAGGAGAAACTTCAAAGATGTTCCTCTCTCTAATCTCAAACATGCACACACTATAAGATTTGAAAATAATGGCGCATCACACACTACAGTATATTATTAAGATTATTGTGCTAGAGGGAGCAATGCACCACCTCACATGATCTCATGGGGAAACAGATGTAAACAAAATGCTTTCAAGTGAGAAAATACGAAAGCAGATTGATGAAAAAATGGTCGTGGAGACGTGATCAACACGGATTGTCTGTTCTTCAGCGAGAACTGGAGGTGAGATTTTAACTGTCAGTTTTAATATCTGCCAACAGTAGTATGCTAGCTAATGTTAGCCTCAAGGGCTTGAATGTTTATCGTTGCTTGACAACACCGTCAGCTCTCTCTCATTGGCTATTGTGGTTGCGCTCTGAAAGTAGTGATGTAATCATCCAGATTTTAACTCACAAAAACAGGTCTAAAATTATTGGGGTGGCTCCGATGAGTCTGCGAGCAGTTCTGGAGGTTTCAGATTGGATCCGTGAACCCTTCACATTACCAGATAATCTGGGCCGAACATCAGTACAGACCAAGGTCCCAGACCAGATTTCTCTTCCTATTGTGGGGAGGGGTGAATCTGGGATAATTTGGCCCAAAACCCCATTAGTCTGAGCCCGGCTTAAATGATTTAGCTGTAACCAAATAGACCTTGAGAGAAAAAAGGGGAAAGAACACAGAACAGAGAAAGCAAACAAGGCAGAAAGCATTCAAAAAAGGAAGGAAAGGAAAGTGAGGAGGGGTTTTACACATAAAAGAAAGCAATTAATGGAGAGAAAGAGCCAGAGAAAAAAGTGCAAATCTGTCAAGAGAAAAAGGGGAACAGGAGTATTTCATCTATGAGAGGCTCTGCCTCAAGTTATGTTCATGATGGCTGGCCAGGAAGGGAAAAAGGGCCATGACCCACTTTCCTTCACTTTAGTCTCTTCTATCTTTAATTCACTACTGTCTGTGCTATCCTTTTAAATCTTTGGGCTTTGTTTCAGCCTTACAGCCTGTCACTCCTCATCTCCTTTTCTTGTTCAGTCTCTGTAGTATCTGTACACACAGGCCGGTGCTCTTCTACTTCCTGACTGATGCCTCAACTGCCCTTCATATTCAACTCAAAGTAACATTTCTCTGCAGCAACTCACAATGCATTTCCAGCTAAATAATACTCAGAAACATGTGAAGGAACATTGCCCGTTCATGCCTAGGCACACCTCAGACATACAGTACTTATACATGTGAGTCAAAAATGTCCAGTGATGGAAACACAACAATGCAAACAAAATATTGTGCTGTGGTGCACATTTGTATTAACTTGTCATAATGAAATATACTCATAAACGTAGGAATTACACAGTTCTTCAATTGTAATCTAAAACCATATTCATCAGATGGTAAACGACTTATCTCAGTCAGGCACTGAGTGACAATTTACTGATGTCACTTTTATTATTTGTTGCGTCTTTTGTTGTCAAATTTAATACATGCCAGCTATGAGCTGTTGCTGGCGTAATGGTCTCCTCCATCTCCGCTGATCTAATATACACAGTGTAGTCAAGTAGGTCTGCTACATTTCTCAAAGCCATGCAGTAATAAAATGATCAAGTACAGTGCCGTATACAGGAGGACAAGTCTGAATGGTTTTTGTTACAAATATCACTGAACTTGCAGAAACAAATCAAAATTTAAAATCAAAAGAAAAACACAACATGTAGGAATACAGACTTTTACCCAGCCACATGTGAAGGCACATTCACATGCAAAGTAAAGTTTTACTCCCAAAGGTGACCACTTTATGTTTTCCGCTCAATTACCTTCCCAGTCCCCAAGCCCTTTAGCAGTGTTTCGTTTCGGTTTGTCGGGGTAGAAAAAAGGAGCCGCTCTGCGTGCTCTAAGGAAACACTGTAAAGCTTGTACCTTCATGACACACCAGTGACCTCTCCACGTTCACTGGAATGTCTTTGATATGCTGTGGTTCCATGAAAGAGACTAGGCCCCTCGTACTCAGAACCACCACCCAAGAGGAAATCAGACTCCAGAAGTCAGGAAAGAGAGGGAGGGGGAGGAGAGAGAGAGAGGAAAGAGAATGAGAAGAAAAAGAGATGGATGACAAGAAAGAGATGGAAAATGAGGGGAGTGATAGCTGATGAATGAGCTGTGATGTTGCCTGTCCTGTTTATGCCTCCTAAACTGTAGATTACGCTGAATGTGGAGCTCACATCAACAGTAGAAAGCCTTTCATAGTTTGGAAGAGAAGATGCACTCGAGAACTGATACCGCTGATGCTGCTGCTAAAGTCATTAGCGGCTCTCACTGAGGTTAGCAAGGATACAGTACCTGGTTACGCTGTCAGACACATCGGCTGCTGGAAAAACACACAACCATGAAAATGAATAACGTCTTTGGATAGTCATGCACACACGGTATTCAATCATACAGATGGACGCAAGCTTACGCATACCAGCGCGAGTGCGCACACACCAACAGTTCTCCAGTACTAGCTGTAATTCTGTCCCATCTCCAAATTGTTCCAAGTGACAGAATTGCCAGAATTCTTCAAGAACCACAATGGCGTCACATGGGAGACATACAGAGCCTGAGTTTCAGGGTGGAGGTAGGATTTAACGATGTGGCACTGAGTAGAGACTGACTGTGAAGAGTGATGGAGTAGATTGGGAGGGACTAGACAGTCTTGGCCTTACGCAGGACCGAGCCAGAGTGTTAAATGGAGCAGTGTGTCGCCTGTGTGTGAGTGTTTTCGTGCTTGTGCACTGATGAGACACAGAACTAGAATCAGTAGGGATAAGAAAGAGGCAAGAGAGCGCTAGGAGTCTCCCCTAAAATTAAACAGACTGAAGGAAACTCTGCTCATATTGTTTTCTTGCTTTCATCTCACACCCCTGTAGTGACTGTCTGTGTGACTATGTGTGTGAAATCTTTTAAGTGAAACATAAATACCATCTCTTACAAAACATCCCTGCTGGATGTATGGAGCTGTGGGCGCTCTGTGGTGAGCATATTTCACCTGTCTCACAGGAAGCTGCAGCGGAATTAGGGGTCAATGTGTTATACTGAGCGGGGCACAGAGCAAGACAGCAATACTGTTGTATGGGACAATAAGATCTGATCTCTGGGCAGGAAGGGAGGTCTTGAACCCTCTTAGAGGCCCTTTTGACCAAATACTTAAGACCTGAGGAGCCCTGGGACATAAACTCAGGAGCTAAATCAGAATCCAAATGTTCCTTTGAGTTTGCATTTCCATTGCTTCTAAAGATGTGTGAAGATCAAGCAAATAAAGTAAAAAGCATCAACTTACATGTAAATAGACAAACTATTGGCTGACTGAGATGCTTCAATCTTTGTTGAAAAGAAGATGCAGAGGTAGAAAGGCAGACTCAAAACTACAGTGAGGCAAAACACCCACTTCAAAAGTAGTGAAGAGAGTGTATTTAGTTTTGATATGTGATTGCAATGAAACAATAAACAAACAAACAAACAACATAATCCTGCTCATTTTAGACTAGACCAGAAATGGGCTACATAGCCAGTTTAAAAGTTGACGTTAAAAAAAATATTTTCATCTTTCTCCAAATATTGGTGCGTGTGTGTGTATATATATATGACATCATGTATATCAACAACCCCCTTTGTTTGAATCACGTCCATGAACTGTAGCAGTCAGACCAGGCTGTACCAACTCAGGAGCAGAGACTGTTTGGGGGGCAGCAACTATAGTATGGCCCAGACTCCAAAACTAGAACTAGGTTCCTGTTGCCAACATACAGAAAAGTTCCTCGATTCCTAAAAAAGTATTCCTGGAAAAGTTCCTGCGGTCGAAAAAGACAATAAGGTTCATACTATACAAGACAAGTGATAGGAGTTTGGTACAGAAAAGAATAAAGATGACGGACATGCACCAAATTTAAAGCACAGTCACATATCAGATCTCTTAATAGGGTAGGGAAGCAACACAACCTTAGAAAAATGGGGCGTCTGTCAGTGGGGAAACTAACTGAGACAGAAAGCAGACCTCGTCCTGTTGGCTGGACAGCAAATGTGTTCTTTCATCTTTCCACACAAACAACACTATGTGGAGCTATGACCTGACAACTGTGCTACTGCGCACTAACTGAACACTAAACAATTGCTAATTGGCTGATATCTGAAAAGTGTCACATAACTTTTCATGAAAAGCTTATGGTAGTAATTTTCTCTGGTCTGGAAAAACATAAAACAACACTCCCGCTGTTTGAATTCTTTTTGTTACCCTCTGTAAACAAAGAAGCTCTTTTCAACTTCTAACTCTTAAGGTTGTGTATTCTTGCAGGGAGGCCTGGAGGGACTTGGAGGGAGCACTAGAAGCTGTCCATCAATCCATCTAACCGGCCAGCAGCAATGCATTGGCTGATGTGGAGCCTGTGCGCCCTGCTCTGCCTCTCCCTCTGGGAGGAAAGTTACTGCAGGAGCTCCAGGGAAGCCCGGAGGACCAAAGAGCCATCTCTCCGCAGAAGTAAAAGAGCTCCTCCGGATCCTGATGCCAAGAAGTGTTCCTACACCTTCCTGGTGCCTGAGCAGAGAATCACAGGTTCAAAAGATATCATATTTTTGTAATAAACCTTAAGTTATTCATCATATCTGTCTTAATATCTCATAGATTTAATTCCTTGCTTTTCCTAAAGTCAAAACAGCTTCTTGGTAATCTTCTAAATAATTCATATCTGTCATCAGGTCCAATCTGTGCCAGCACCACAGGCCCTGAGCCAGACAAGGACAGAGTGACCCGTATGGACATTGCAGATGTGCGGGAGGTGCTCAGCAAACAGCGGCGTGAGATTGAGACGCTGCAGCTGGTGGTGGACGTGGATGGTAACTTGGTTAATGAGATGAAGCTGCTGCGGAAAGAGAGCAGAAACATGAACTCCAGGGTGACCCAACTCTATATGCAGCTGTTGCATGAGATCATCAGGAAGAGAGACAACTCTCTGGAGCTGGCCCAGCTGGAGAACCGCGTCCTCAATGTGACCTCTGAGATGATGCGACTGGCTTCGAGGTACAAGGAGCTGGAGGGCCGTTTTGCTACAATGGCCGGGGTGGTCAACAACCAGTCTGTTCTCATCTCCGCACTGGAGGAACAGTGTCTGAGGACCATAGGACGCAGTGAGCTGCCCGCAGTTCCCCCGCTTGTACAGGTGGTACCTCAGAATATACCAGTTAACAATCGTTTCACCAATGAGATACAGAGGGACAATAACAACCGGGCCTTTCCCCGGGGATCACGCATGGACTCCCCCACTGCAAGCCCATTTGGGATCTACCCTCCACCACCACAGGGAACACTTACCTCAGATGGTATGTACAATTATCAAAAGACGCAGGGGATGATCAAGAAATAAGTGATCGAATGCTGTAAAATAATAATAATAATAATGGGTTTTTAGGAGATGAAAGCTATGCAAAATCAAAAAGTCAGTTTCATAATTTTGCAATTACTTAGGTTATTGTAAGTTACTTCAGTAACTGCCCTAATTAACTGTACAAAAAGTTGCTTGCGTATAACTGCAATTCAAAATGTAATTTCTCACAATAGTTGGTATTGCTGAGGCACAGTTGGCTCATCCTTGGCATGCAAGAGAGGCAGTGAAATCATACATTCCTATGATTCCCATTTGGCCTCCTGTACTGGCTGCACTGCACAGAGCATATGTGCTAAATTAATAGGACGTGGATTAAGCCTTTTTCAAAAGCATTAGAGACTTCAAAGGACTGGAATGTATATCTACTGCAAAGCTTTACTCTGGTTTACATCCGGCCTATGCAAGTGTATGCATGTACAAGAAAAAAGGGGGGGCAGAGAGCAAAGAGAGCACACATCTGATGGACTACACTGACAAGTCCCAGGACTCCAGACAAAACCAACAAATCAGATAAGATTATCTAACATCAATAAGGCTTCTGTACAGTACTAGT
Source organism: Thunnus albacares (assembly GCF_914725855.1). Lineage (NCBI taxonomy): Eukaryota > Metazoa > Chordata > Actinopteri > Scombriformes > Scombridae > Thunnus > Thunnus albacares. The sequence continues at coordinate 25,120,716 of NC_058114.1, read as the reverse complement.
GATTGAGTAAGTGTGACATCTGAGGAAGTTCAGCTTCAATATGAAACCAATATGCAAGATTCAAATGCTACTTGGAAATGGCTCCTAAAAATTAGTAAGGGCTGTTGTATTTTGACTGGCAATTAGATTGTGGCAGGGAATGTTGACAGGGGTTATGCAAACAGATGGCGAATTGGAAGAAATAATTCATAATATCCCATAGACAAAAAGGGAATGAAAGGAGGTATGTTTTAATACTGACAGGGGAGTCACTTAGTAGGGTGACAGAAGAATGTTGAGGCAAAAAATACTTTCTCATTAAATCTGATACTGAAATCTCTGTTTAAATTGGACACTTAAAAACCACAGTTAAAGATATGATTGCTAAAACTTTTAAAAAATAAAATAAAAATAGGTCCGTAATGTAGTGTAATGTTTTAACATTACGGTTACTGCCTATATACTAATGTGATGTGTGAATTTAATCCAAAGTAGCTCAAAGGTATTTTGTCAAGAGTTTGTCAAAAGTAAATGTTCAAAAGTCTGCTACACCTTCAACCCACCTTCAGCACTAATAATGATGCCTATTTCAAGCTCAACAAGCAGAGAAGCAAGGGGGTCGTATTTAAAAAGCCCCCATGGAGAAAAAAAACCCCTAAGGAAACAAGAGACATGGAAGAAAGAGAGAGGTGTGGAAGTGGTTGGGGGAGGTAAAATGGCAAGAATTTCACTTGTAGAGAAAAAAAAAGGACTGAGTGTTCTCATGGCTATTTCTAGCTTTGTATAACAATTCTCCACCTACCTTGCTAAGCCCTTATTGAACCGTAATTTTAGTGTTGCAATAGTTAATCATAGCTCGTTAGAACCGAGAGCTCAGATGCAATAACTCTCCAATTCCAAACGTCTCATCCATACTGTACATAAAATGTTCAGCATTAAGCTGCTGCTCAGACAAACTCACAGAATCTATTTGTCTGTGGCTGAAACAAAGCTGTCAATCTGGACTGTCCCAGTTTGTCTACAACCAAAAAAAAAAACAAAAGAAAGACAGAAGACACGAATTAATTTGTAATTTAGTTTTTTGGAAATGAAAAACAGGATATTTCTACCTCTTGTCTTCATAAAACATGTACTTCAGCAGTTCCCTTTCGTTTTCTGTTTCAAGATGAATGAAATGGCTTTTACAATATTTAGTGCCTATCTAGGTAAGACTTCAAAACCATAGACCACTAATAGGCTCTCTTCCATGTAGGTTCACTACTACCATAAATACACATTGCCTGACCGCAGTTTGGTCTAGTTGAGCTCTTTTTAAACCACTATGGCTTGATGACTCAATTTATTTTAAACCTCAACATCTTAAGGCTTTGTTTAGACAAACTGACAAGAAACTGACAGAAAATGAGAGAAAATGTGAATAAGCTGGAAAACCCCCTCACTGAGAGGTCTGACGAAGACATATCATTACTAGAAAAATACGAGCTTGTGTAAGGGAGTTTTAGGTATCTGTTCTAGGGCTTTACACTGGATCCCTATGTGCTCCCACACTCAGCTGAGAAAACCATCTTCCATAGGCCTTTAGGCCCTGGAGGCCCCCACACAATGCCTGTGTTCATGCTGGTTTAATACATATTCACACAGGGGAAAACAGAGGAAATATGCTGGGTTTTGGTTTAGCTGCTTCAGCTTTGGGTGCAGTGCTTCCACATGGCTTCATTTTTGAAGGCAAAATCTATGTGAATATTCATACAGCAATTAAACTGCATGCATACATGTTTGTGTAACTTCAGACTGCAGGATGTTTGGATGGTCTGAGCAAAACGAGATGTTTTCCAAATAATGTGGCCACAATAATGCACCCACTCAAACTGTGGGGTCGTGGCAGACGTTCCTTCCTGACGTTCTCTCTTTTCTTTTGTCCGCTGTCTACAGATCATAGAATGATGATGATGACTTTTGCATATGCGATAAAAAAAAGAAGACATCTTGTTCAACTTAAGGTGCAGTGTGGTATATTCAGGAGACTCAAACTGTCAAGCAAAAAACTGTTATTCAGGCAATTATAGTAGGAACCAAAAGACCAAAAGTCAATTACAAAAGATATGATAATTTATGGATTTTCTTACATGGGAGTAACAATCATTTCAGCATTTCATTGACCCAAGAGATATTAGCATTAACCATTACACCAGAAATACTTGGGATGTTTGAGAACATTATCAAACAAATCAACATTACTGTGTATTGTGGACCAAGATGATGTCGCAATAGGAATCCCCAGATATCAAACATTTTAAATCTGACTCACTAACAACATTTCTATTCAACTAATTATTTCTCTCTCTTTTTCCCCCACAACCATGTTTCCAACCTCAGGTCCCTTCAAAGACTGTTACCAGGTGCGACAGGCAGGTCACACCACCAGTGGGATGTACCTGCTTAAGACGGAAGGCAGCGACCGGCTGATCCAAGCCTGGTGTGAACATGGCCTTGACAATGGAGGATGGACCGTGTTGCAAAGGAGGAGAGATGGCTCTGTGAACTTCTTTCGGAATTGGGAGAACTACAAAGTAAGTTCATTGATTGAAAAAGGAAAGTTGGTTTTAAGAGGGTAAAGGTAAGGTTTAATAAACTAAACAAAAAACAGCAATCGGTTATGAGAAAAAACTTCTCTATTCACAGCTTTTCCTTTCCTCTTTCCTACGCGACCCACTCTCAGCAGTTCATTTTGGGGTCGCCAAGTGAGCATTAGCTCCATCAATGTAAACAGCTTAGTGGTGGATTTCCTCGCACCAAAATCACAGCCAGAAACTGTAGCCAGGGACCTACATACAAATATACACAATCAGAGAGCGCTGGTGGGCTGAGAAGGAAATGCAGCTCTACTCTCAACCCCACTGGAAATGATCCCTTCATCCTTTTCCTCCCATGTGTCAGCCTGTGCAACTGAAATGTGATCCAGCAGCAGACAGACGAAGGAAAACAATTTTTATAACACCCAGAGCAAAGAGTGACACTGATACATGGCGTGACAGAAATGTCTGGTCTCTCTGTTTTCTTTGTAACAACCGTGCAGAGCCAAGAGTTCTCCCCTTTGTCAAAATTAGATCTAGAAATCAATACGTATACGCTGTCTGGATCAAGGACAGAAATGTGTCTCTGCAGCTCTGCATTTGCTATATTCAACTCTCCATCCAACCAGAGCCAAATCACCACTGACCCTGCCATTCAACTAATTTGTCTCAAGTGAGAAACCACAGATCACAACCTTAACACATTATCGTCTCAATGGGAAACAGATTTTATTCTATTTCACTTGATTGCAGGCATCGCTTTTAAACTCTGCACTCTACTGAAAGATCTTATTAACCTCACTCTGCATTACTGTTTGTGTTTTTTGGACGTGACTTTACTACACTGACCACAGACTAAAGGGAGATCTTTTCTTTCACCCGTTGCCTAACCCACTGTGTTGACTATCAAGACTCAAATCAATGCAGCACTTTGTTGGTCTGAACCACATTGCAATAACATTTTAACATAGACCACAACTGAAAATGAATAACAGAGTGTGCTGCGGCCTGTGGTGCTTGTCCCCCTACAGAGAGGCTTTGGAAACATAGATGGTGAACACTGGCTTGGGCTCGACAATATCTACAACCTGGGGAAACAGGGTGACTATAAGCTGATGATAGAGCTGGAGGACTGGACAGGGAAGAAGGTGTACGCTGAGTACAGCAGCTTCCACCTGGAGGCAGAGAGCGAGGGGTATCGGCTGAGGCTGGGCACCTACCAGGGCAATGCTGGGGACTCCTTCACCAGTCACAACGGCAAACAGTTCACCACGCTTGATCGCGACAAGGATGCTTTTTCTGGTAAATGCAATTTGATTTCTGATTATTAGTGGTACAGCTATGGCATAACAGAGAGTAAGCTACTTCTTAATCGGTTCATTCCACTGATCTTGTTTTCTACCATTGTGTTCCTCTGTCCACTAGGTAATTGCGCCCACTTCCATAAGGGTGGCTGGTGGTACAATGCTTGTGGCCAGACCAACCTGAATGGTGTGTGGTACAGCGGGGGAGTTTATCGCAGCAAATTTCAGGATGGAATCTTCTGGGCAGACTATGGAGGAGGTTTCTACTCTCTCAAGTCAGTCCGCCTCATGATCCGACCAATTGACTGAAAACTTGGACTGTGGTGTGGACCTTTGACCTCCTTCCTTATCTTTATCTACCCATAAATAAATACTGTAAAGGCACAACGAGAGATCTCCGCCATCATTCAGCTGTGCCTTGTAAGAGCTGGAGGAGGAAGAGACGATGGCATGTGTTTATGGCCAGACAATAATGACTCCAGCAGTCTGCGCAGGGGCTAGCTCCCAAGTTGACTTTAACGTTGAGATGAAGACTGATACCATTGCCCTCCTCCACCTTTCAGTCTGGACAGTAATGGTCCATCAAGCTCCCTGGGACCATTCAGTATTACTCTCAAGTGTCTATTTTACTCACTCTTGTTGAAACTCAGTATGTAATAAAGGGAAATGGTCATTTACTAAAGACATGAGATTTCTTCTGAGCAGCTAATGGTGACTTATTGAAGCCCCCCTCCCAAGGGCTATTGGATGTACTGGGATGTTTCACCTTACTAGCATGAAAAATTATGCAATTACAGTTCCGAGTGTTGCCAATTAGAATACCTGCCAGTCAAATGGTTAGAAGACAGGCCTTACAAAACCTGCTGTCTTGTGCTACTTTTTTATAGGTTTTGTCTGAACTTCTGGGGTTTCTCTTCAACGCCCCCAACAGAAAATGAACTTGTGCAACAATGTGCTTGTCCAATATGCATATGGCTGAGCTGGCTTTGGTATGTAAATATCGTTGGCTTTATTTGTGAAAGTTAATTTAAGAGGTGTGAATCTACTCAGGCCAAATGTTCACAATGTTGTCACTCTGCCATTCTTTGTTATTTATCGGTGTATTTATAGTAAGTATAGTCATGGCCATTTTCTATATAGCCCTGTAATGGTACAGTTGTAATAAATTTTATTTAGAGACACATTAAAAACACATGAACAGAAACACACACAAATAGCCAACACAAACAATTCCAGTGTGGATGTCTAATTGATTGGAGGAATGAGAACCTGTGACATGCACTGTCAGTTTTCATCCAAATCAAATTAAATTCTTTTGTAAACACAGTACTGTCCTTCACTCTTCGCTCAGCTTCTTGCTCGGATGAATAGCAAAATGAGTGTTTAAAATGCAAATGCCTTCTTTGACAAAACTATTTCCAGAGTGAATATAAAACTTGAAATATTACAGTACGTGAAATACCAGCTGAGGTTTTACCTCTATAAAAGGATGATATAATCATCTGAAATGAACCACTTCAAATTTCTCTGATCTGATGTAGTTGCAATCCAAGCTGTCAAGGCACCGAAGTAGGTCAGGGGGATTTATTAATTACAGAAAGTGGGCAGCATAAAAATGAACTGTGACCATAGAGAGAGACTGCATTTAAAATCCCATTACTCTTGTTCTGAAAGAAAAACGCTAAAACAAAGGAGAGGCTTAGAAGAAATATGTAAGAGAAAAACACTGTTTCAGTAGAAGCAGATAGGACTATATTAATGTAAGAGCAGAAACAGATAACAGGGAGGACATTAAATGATGCTGCTATAGAAGAATGTAGACTAAAGTGAGAACTGAAGAGACAGCAAGGGTGATAAAAGGCAAGAGACAGACGGCGAAGAGAAGGAGGGGAAAATTCCTTCCACATAAAAACTGTTGAGCTTTTCTTTCCCTAAAATACATACGTCCATCTTGAAATTATGGCTCCCCTCTGGACCTTTCCCTCTCAGGAGCTGTAAGTCAGAACAGATAGGAGCCATCTGACGCAAACACTGCGAGGAGCAGAAGCTAACGGACACATAAAGTCAACACATTTAAGCTCACACAGACGAACACACACACACACACACACACCGACTGAGCCAACAAAACTGGCTTTCTGTGACAGGCTTACTGTCAGAGACCTAAAATACTTTATATCCATGGAGTCCAAGGGTCTAAAGCCAGATCTGTACTAGGTCAGAGGAACCAGTAGGGAGTTAGTTGGCTTGCTTTTCTGATCTGACACATATGACACCTTACCCCTGGTGCTTTCCATTACACTGGATATTCCATACAGTGCAGCTTGTGTCCCACAGCTAGCCAAACAACAGCAGTAAGACTATGCTGGAGCAGAAGAGAGTTAAGGGCCCTTGTGCCTGTTTCTGGCCTCCCGAAGAGTCTTTCTCCACTGACAGAGACCAAATAGCAAATGCACACTACATTAACATCCCATTAATAAGTACAATAAAACTACACTGGAACTATCATAAATATTAACGAACTCTTGCTCAACAACACATCATTCAGAGTAAGTGTAAACCGCCTGTCTACAGAGCATGCGTCTCAGCTGTGTTTTTCATTCATCCTATTGGAAAAACAGATAGCATCCCGCTCATCACCCACACATCTGAGACCCAAAGTTTTAAGCTTTAAACCAGCGTCTTCCTCTCATAAATGTGTAACTATATGAGTGAATACTGTCAAAACACTTTTGCATGAACAGTAGTCCATGGCTGTGTAGACACTTTTGCTACGTGGCCGGTGGAGACAAGGTGAAAGGATAATGAGCTGGGGAAACATTTTAAAGTGTGTGCATTTTGTCACAGTGCTGCCATACATTTCTGTGGACTCTTTGTCCTTGCATGATTGGCTTGTGAACAGGAACGAGATCATCTGAGCATTTAACAGGCTGGCCCTATGGTGAGCGCAGACAGGAGGGAGCTGTGTCTGCCAAGCCTAATGGCAGGTCAGAGTTCACAGAGTCACTCGCCCGCGCACACACACACACACACACAAATATACTTTAGCACAAATGTATCACTGTGGAGAAACCAAAGCTCAGCACACACAGGGTTCTTTCTCCAGCCTTGTTATCAACAAACATAAGCATCACATACACAAAGATGCAAATGGAGCAAAGACAAAGAAACACGATAGAAAGTCACGAAAGTGGCACAAGTCCACAAATACACGCAACTCTCCTGTGGCGTATTTAGTGCAAAGAAAAACACACATGGTAATTTTAGCCCTCTGCTGTGGGTTGGGACTTTATTTTAAGCCAAGACCCAAATTTAACAGGTATTCTGTTTGATGACCAACAAGGTAAACATGTGGATGAACACACCAGGCAAAACCTCAACCTGAGTTTACCCATTACACACACACACAAACACCTCCAACACTTACATTAGGTGTCATGCTCTGGAACAAGCACTGTGGTTTTTATTGTTCCACTTATTCATTCCCACTTCCTCTTAGAGGTATCGGGTGGATTTATGACGGAGGGGAATGTCCGAGAACAAGAGAGTGGCGATTTCCCTCCGATGTGCCAACTTGGCTCGGTCCAACCATGAGGACAGCCAGCTGGTCACACAGCCACACGCATCATTGACAGGACCACTGTCCCACTCAATCTCTCTCTCTCACACACTCTCTCACACACACACACACACACACACACACACACACACACACACACTCAAAGACATATAAAACAAAAAGGCTCCACACCAAGAACAACCAACTAGTCACACATCACCGAAATGCTTATTAAATGGAAAGTGTCTCCTTCTTATTCACACACACACACACACACACACACTATGAGGACATACAGTAAAACTGCAAATAAATGTGTGCAGTTTCACAGTTTTAGCTCTGCATTTGTCTCATGGTCTGTCATTACTTCCAGACTTCCATGACGGACCACGACAGGGGGAACAGACTGGACGTTTCTTTAATTATAAACAGACTCTTGGGCTCTAAGTGTTTGTGCTTGTGTTTGTTTGTATATAGTGTGTCTAACTTTGAGTCTCAGAGTAGTAGCTATGATACGGGCCTGATGGTAAAAGGAAAAAAAAAAAATCATGGCAGTAAAGAACATCAAAGTCATCATCAAGTCAAAACAAGAACAAACAGTACAGCAATAAAACTGCACACACGAGCATGTGTGCTTTCCTTGCACAACTCATAAGGGATTCCTGTGTGATGTCATACTGCGGGGGCAAAAAAAAAAAAAAGGGGGTATAAATATTTAAGGAAAAAGGACGGAGACATTTATTATGATTTTTTACTGATTTATGTGTTTGTCCCAGCTGAAAAGAATCTAGATGTTTTACAGCAGAGCCACAAACCGGTGTCCAAAAGTCACTCTCCTCCACTCTGAGAAGCAAAGCAAAATGAAAATTCTGACAGAGAATAAAGTGAAAGAGGCATTGACTATTGTGAAAACATGGAACTTGCTGACAGGCTTACTGAGCGAGGAACAACGGACGATAAAATGTGACTGACTGATTGACTAACTGAGGCACTGAATAATCCATGACATAATAATGTGAGTTAAAAAAAAACAGCTCTCATTTCCTTTGTTCGTTTTGTAAAACCCAGACGCTTGTCCTTAGCCCATAAACATCAGCCCGTAAAGATAAGAAGCTGATACCGAGGCATCTTAGAGCATCCTTCAAAGATCAAACCTTGTGGTGGTCTGCGTGAGTGTGTGTGTGTGTGTATTTTTGTGTCTGTTACCTAGGTATGGTATACAAGAGACCATGCTCTGGCTGCTTATGAAGTCTCTCAGACGTTTGTAGTTATCTTCTTTGGACATCAGGAAGTCGAGTCGATCAAACGTCGCCTTGTCCTTCCGACTCAGTAACTATAAATATGTGAGGTAAAGAAGGAAAGAAAAAATAGTGAGCAAAGAGAAAAAGACAATTAATTTACCTTTATTCAGCTACACTTACTAAAGAGTGAAATCTGAAGTGCTATAGCAACAGTAACAGCAAAAAGACTCAGAATCATAAACGAAGAGTGTGCAGGATTTGCATGCTGCACGACAATCAGGAGGTGGATGATAGTGTTCTCTGTAAGTGCTGGTTGTTTGTTAATTAGCTGTCTTGCAACAAACTGTTGTCCAGCTTCAGTTTTTTTTTCAATTTTGAACCTTCTGTCTTCAACTTCTGGAATTTTCAGTCACCTTTCAACAACACCAGAGAAAAACCCAGAAATTTAAAAAGTTTAATTTGCTGTAGTCGATCCTTTTACTATTCAGTGCTGCTGAGATAATTGTTTTTTTTTTATTTGTCATATACCAGGCAACATTCTGCTATGATTAGCAGTGAATGAAATGCAGCTATCTTTAACAGAATAAAAACCATTAGCAAGAACAAATTACATGTCCATGTCAAAACATTTTATGACTGTTGGTAAGCCTCCAACCCCCTCTAGCTAGTTTATTATCTCTAACTTACTTAGCGAGAACACCACCAGTGCCAGAGCACAAAAGTATGCAGCTTTCCAGTTAGAAACAGACTGTTTGGATGCTTGTGTGTTTCTGTCTGTCTGTTTTTGAGAACTACAGATATTAAGTCTGCTACTGTAAGACGCCTGCACTGCAGAACAGTTCACTTGCGGGCCAATGCGATGCAGCAGACATGAAGCATCAGACCTCAGTCCAGCTGAACCGATGACATAACAAGGGCTGTGAAGATGGCACAAAGTCCCTTTGATATCAGCTGAGATCAAAAGTGCGTGTGTGCGTGCTGTTCTGTCTTCTGAAAGACAGGTGTGCTATGTCCTGGCCAGCAACCGCATTCGCTGACTGGCTAGAAGACTCTCCTGTGGTTTTGTGGACCCAAATATAAGAAATTTCCATTACATCAGAGCATCATTATGTCATTATGTAAGCTCAACATCTTCACTCAGAAACTGAAACAGATTGGCTGTCCCTCTCACATGTTCGTAAAATGGACACCGATACGTAATTTCCTGTATAAAAAAAAGTCTACAATTGAATAATGTGTTCAAAATGTCCCCACCATCTGTACGGAGGTGGTGGGGATTTCATTTGGGGATGGACTGGCAAAGCTAAGAAATAATAAGAGTAGGACTAAAAACTATGAAATTGGGTGAATTTAAGGTTTTCTGAAATAGTCTGCTTACTTATTTTATTTTCCTGCCCTTTGACGTTCATCTTGTCATGTCACTTGTGTGTTGGTTTTTATTAGCCTCTATTTATGTGTCTAATGTTTTGGTACAGATCTTTGTGACGTTGCCAATTGTCGACAGCACTCGACTGAGAAACTTGGCTTGCCTTCAAAGTAGAGTAAAATTACTCACCGCCCATGTTTTGGTGAGTCTGAAGATGGGAGCGCTTTGTAATGCTGATACCACAGCCATGACCGCATGGAGGTTGTTCATGTCACACAGTTTCTATGATAAGGAAAAGTACACAGTGCTCTAAGTTGAGTTCACAATGCAAACATTTGTGAAGATAAAACATTAATGTCATGTTGTGCATGGCTGTGTGTACCTTGGCAGTGCGGATGTAGAGACTCAGAACCTCGGCTCTGATCTTCAACGTCTGCGCATGGAGGATCTCTCGAACCACCCAGAAACTCGTCTAGATTAAAAAATAAAAAAATGAAAAAACACACACACACACACACACACACACACACACACAAACGGAGATTACAGCATGAAGCAACACTCACAAACTCATCAAAAACAGAACCGGCGCTGCAGTGCCAGGGTGATACTGCAAAACTGGTGACACAGAAAAACTTGCATGTGTTACATTCTTCAAAGTGCAATGAGGATTTCAGGTATGTTGCAAGAAAGACAGGGAATTCTGCCTCGTTAAACTTCCAGATCAGTGTCCAGAGCCAAGGCCTGCAGACAGTCAGGACTACTCTGGGCTGAATTGAGAATCTAGTGGAGCAAGGAGAGCACAGGGCAGGCTGCTAACGGGAACACTCCATCAGAGTCGATTAGAAAATTAGGTCTTGAGGAAAACAAGACGTTCTGAGGAAAATCCAACTGATTCCAACTGATTATACAACAGATACACATCATAACTCCTAATATGTCAACCAAGAAATAAGTGTGTGCATACGTGTGTGTGTTCAGAGTACTTGGCCAGACCAAGAATGATGTCGGAAATCTGTCTCTTTAGGGAGAATGTTGGCAAGGCAGAGTCCTGATTACACACTCACACTCACACACACATGCGCACACACACACACACACACAGACAAGTCAGTGAATCAATCAGTGTTTAGGCTCTTGGGACCAAGGGAATGGAAAGAGGAAAAGGAGAAGAGTGAGGGAAGAGAAGAGGTAATGGGAGGGGAAGTTAGTTTCTACGCCACAGGGCTCGGAGGGCTTTCAAAGCCCACAGCTGTCTGCACATTGTGTTCTTGATAAGACTGTCTCAGGCACGCTGACCATCTCCACTTTTTCTTCTAACTTAAGACATGTCACTCAGTTTCTAAAATTGCTCATTCTTCTCTCCTGTTAGGCTGTAGTGTGTGTTTGATAGACTGACTTTGCCTGTGTAGTCAGCATTCCACCGCTAGAGCCACAGACCACTAGGTGTGCTCTTTGTATGTGTCGATAAATTAAGTGTGTCTGCTTCTCCGTGCTTTTCTACAAATTCTAACCTACATCTGGCTTTGCCTACTTTTTCCTGGAAAACAGCCCCAAGACTTGTTTTTGTTTCAAGGGAAGAGGTGAGGAGCTGAGGAGTGAGGAGATAAATTCGTCCAGCTCGCTCATCTTCTCTTACAAACTCATGATACATACATCAAACAGCATTCAATCTATGCAGGTAATGTATCTCCAAAAAAACCAGAACCATATGTGTTCAGTTTTCATGATTTCATCTGTGAAGAAGATGAATATGAGCAAAAAAGGGCACACAGATGCTGACTTCCATTGGCTCTACTTTAATGTGCGGATTTCGTCGTGAGACAGTGACCTCATGTGAAGACGCAACTCCCACGCCCAAGTTAAGAAGGTGGAAGGTCAATTTGACAACATTTCAATTTTTTCTTTATACAGTAGACCAGAGTTTCCAAAGACTGTAAAATGCAATTCCAATCCGGGATCAAAACATGCTGCAGTTTCACATTAAGTTTCCTCTGTGGTATAACTTTATATATGAGGTCTATGTCTCTCAAATATCACTATACTGATGGGAATCATAACAGAGCATTGGTCCCCGTCTGACTTGGCCTCCAGAATAGTACTGCGATGAGATCACTCAAGTTTGACGGCAGCGCTCCACATAGGTGTGTACACAAGTGTGGATGTGCGTCTGAAAAGGGGGTTAGGGGGGGAAACAGGGGCTGTGCAGACACAGTCCCGTCGTTAGAGATCTCACATTATGTCCTGAAGCAAAGATCATGTCATCGGGACTGCGTTTATGAGCGTATTAAGGCCTCCAGATGGGACTGTAAGCGCTTCAATCAATAAATCAGTCAATCATTTATTAATGACCACATGACCAAGGTCGGTGGAATTTGCTTTCGGTACAGCATTAAGAGTAAAAGCGCAATTCAACAGTGTCAATAACATCAAACGTAGACAGATATCAGCATCACATTAGACACATGACGAACACAAGAGATGACAGATTACCGTAAAACAGAAATCACAGATGATATTTACAAGACACAAAGGTTTTAAATGCAGGTACATCTGTCCGGGTTAGTGAGAAGTGTTCAGAGTCCTTATTGCAGCGGGGAAAACACTGTTTTTAAAAAGGGATGATTTGGTGGGCAGGGACCTGTAGCGCCTCCTAGAGGGCAGCAGCTGTAAGAGCAGGGTGAAAGGGATCAGACATGATCTTTTTTTTGTTCTTTTGGTTGTGCGTTTGTGATATTGTGATTCAGCTGATGGGAGGGAAGTACCAATAATCTTGATGATTTATTGACTATGTGCTGCAGTTTTTTGTGTGTGTGACTGTCCGTGCTGCTGTACTAAATTGTTATGGATGAGGCGAGTGTGCTCATAATGATGGTTATGTAAAACTGAAGGAGGAGGTTTTGCTTTACTTTGAATTATTTGAGCTGTCTTAGGAAAAACAGTATTCCCTGGGTTTTTTTGGTAATGTGGTCTGTACTGATGTTCCATTTGAGTGTGTTGCTCATCTGTGTGCCATGAAATTTGAATGAGTCAGTGATAATTATGGGTTTTCCAGAGATGTGTATGGGGGTTTTTGGGCAGGGCGCTGTGCCTGAAGTCCATAATGACTTCTTGTGTTTTAGATGTGTAGAGCTGGAGGTTGTTATCAAGGCACCAAGTGACTGCTCGGGCTACCTGCTCACAGTGTCGGTCTTCGATGTTGTCGGTTATGAGTCCAATTATGGTTGTGGCGTCTACATATTTAAGAATGGAGACTGAGCTGTGGTGGGATGTGAAGTGGTTTGTGTAGAGAGAGAAGAGCCCGGGTGAGAGGACGCAACCCTAGGGGGCCTGTGCTGAGGGTCAGAGGTCGAGATGAAAGGCTATTCATCTTAACCCTCTGTTGCCTTCTCCACAGGAAGCTCCGGATCCAGTGACATATGCAGGTGTCATATTCATGTCCAGCAGTTTATTGAAGAGATCGACCAATTGTGTTGAAGGCTGAGCTAAAGTCGATTATTAGGATGCTCTGAGTGTTGTAGTGTATGGTAGAGGGCTAGGTTAACAGCATCCTCAACAAACCGGTTGGCTCCATAAGCAAACTGGTAAGTATCCATCAGAGGGGTGGTGTAGGATTTCAAATAGGAGCTTCATGACCACAGATGTCAGAGGAATTGGTCAGAAGTCATTGAAGCAGGAGATGTGGGCACAAGGATTTAGTCCTGGAAACACTGTGGTACTGTAAACTGGCAGAGGGAGGTGTTGAAAATGATAGTAAACATTGGGACCAGTTGAGCTGCACAGTGTTTGAGTACAGCTGGGCTCATCCTGTCCGGGCCTGCTGCTTTCCACTTGTTTGTTTTCCTGAACGTGGCTCTCACCACCTCCTCCTGAATGTAGAATGGAGGGGGTTGGAGGGGGCATGGAGGTTCAATAATCATAAATTAACGGAACCAGGCAGATCCAGTCACAAGCTGATAGCTGTGGATCAACCCATTTAGTGGCCTGAGGGGGACCTAGATGGAGCTGAAAATCTGGCCAATGATGGATCTACAGCTGACTGACTGCGTGATCTAATGCATGAGATGCTAACATCTGTTTAATGGTTGAGAGAGTTACGACTGGGCAATACAGCCAAAAAAATCAATCTAGATTTTTTTCGAGCTTGTGGTTGATTCACGACTTTAAAATTGATTTTTGTTTGCCTGCTAAATGCAGCCTTGAAACATCATATTTTTTTAACAGACAGTTGAACAAGAATAATAAAGGCCCTGCATCACCTGCAAAGCTATTATCATTACGCACAAAATACAGGTTATCCCAAACAGCTATTGACTGTCCAGTACCAGCTGCTTCAACTAAGTAGCTCATGGGCATCCAGTTTAATAATCAGTTTCAGCGTAGACAGAGCAAACAGGTCTGCTCATTAATTGATCCGATGCGGTTTGTGTTTCTAGACAAAACATCAGCCTGATAGCTGCAGACAGCTGCTGATAGTCAACTCCCAGCACTTTGACTCTCGTAACCAGAGATGATACCTCGTCAACAAGCACAAACTGAGAGCACAGATCAGTGTGCAGTTATTTTTAGTCTGTCCCCCTTGCGGATGCGACCGTTAAATACATTACAGGATAGCCAGAGACAGCTAGCCAACTGGAGTCATGGCAGTCTTGTAAACTGCAGCAGGTGTGCATGTAGTGTAACTAATCACGTCACAGTTTACAGGACTGACGCGTCTTAAAACTGCTGATGTAGCCGTCCACATTTCTTTTTTGACTAAAAATAACCTTTGTGTATATTGTAACAATTCAGTTTTACGATTTAGACATTTCACACATCGTGCAAAAACTAAAATTTTATCGAGATATCGCTCAGCCCTAGAGAGTTTACAGAACTAACAGTCCTGTGTTCAGAATGATCCAGAAGCCACTGGACCATCAATGATCAGTAAGATGGTGATTGTGCTCCTCTACGCATTTACAATTGCACTCTAAACGTTTAGCTGATTGACAGTCCGCTTCCACCCACACCTGCCAATATTTATTTTCCACAATTTATGGAATAAAAAGTTCATAATTTGTCGTTTCTGTGTGGCTTTTTCAGTTGCAATTGCATCAGTGTAATGTCTTGTTTAGGTCTTCGTGGTGAGAATATAGTCATCACCACAAATTCCTCATTGTTGCCTCGGTGTTTGATTGTAAGATTACTGAACAAAAACATTTAGTGTGTTACTACTTTAAGCAATATGCTGATTTGTCTCTGCACAAAACTCAACAAGACAGATTACTGTGCATCAATCAACTGTCTCTGAATTATTCTCTCCTCGCTGCCTGTTAAACAGACTAGCCAGTTCTCTTCTGCTCCACTGGCTCTCACGACATGGAGGAAGAGGAATATGGCTGCAGTTCATGCTAAGGAGCTTTCTGGGACTCTCTGCCCTCCCAATCCAAGTCCCAATCCAACTCCCATTATCCAAAAAGCTCATTTTCCTTGGCTCCCAGCTGCTGAATGTGAGCAGCTAACATCTTGAATCACCGTTTGGGATCGCTATACATGGAGAAGTTTCCACAGCAACACATTCTTGTTAGATCATCACATTTTATACTGGAGGGCAGTAAAGTGGGTCTTAAAGGAGCCTGGTAAAAACACTGGAAGGGGATTAAAAGGCATGGCTTCCCTTTACATCATTACCCACCACTTCCTGTTGATGATTTAACAGGGCACTGAGGGAGCATGCCATACACACTCCTGCATACATTTGGAAATGTTCAGACACGTGCTTCATCAGCATGCAAAAGCATATTAAATGACTTAATGAATTACAGAGCCAAGGACCAGCTAAGGAAAAAATGCTGTTCACCTAGGGACTATTAATGAAGTATATGACTGGTAGGGAGGAGCCGTGGAGATTATTAGGAGCTGCTGTGACAACCAGGATTTCAAAGTCAGCCATGTCTAGGAGAGCTACAGTGATGATTTAGTGGACATAATGGAAATAAGAACTGTAACCTCTTAGGGCTGCTCGATTATGGCAAAAATCATAATCACGATTATTTTGGTCAAAACTGAGTTCACGATTATTTAACACGATTACTCACTGACTTTGGAAACATCATGCATGCACCCGGGTTTCTAATCAGCTTTTTACAAGTAAGCATGTGCACAATAACAGACTGCAGTCAGAGAAAGCACAGTGCCAAGCGGCTGGATGAAAAGAGATCATTACACGGAGCGAAGTGTCCTCGTATCTAAAATAATAGCATCCAACGTCTGACTGAAACTAAAACAAAGTAGCCTGTAGACGTCTAAATAAGTTAGTTTCCGCCGCTGAACATTTGCCTGTGTGTTAAATTCAGACACATTCGGGCTGTGAGGAAGAGCTCTGCTTCCATTGTCTTCCATTGTGCTGTCTGGCTGCTAAGATACAAGATGCTCTGGATTTATAACACAAGACAAAACAAGAGCAATGATTGCAAAATGGAATGCAGCACTAAAATCAATTTATCTCAATTATCTTGTTTTCATAACCATTGGAAGCCAAGTCGTAATTGAAAATAAAATTCGATTAATCACCCAGCCCTATAACCTCCTCATACCTAGGTGGCTCATAAATCCTTAACACTGCAAGAGGGACTGTTTTCTTTGTCCTTGCTCTCTTTTTGGGGGTGTACTTGAGGTAGCACTGAATGAGACATAAGTGCACGCTGTGTATGTATCTCACCTGGTTGAACCTGCGAGTGAAGGCCACAACATTTGGAGCAGAGCTGTGCTTCTCCTTCTTGTTCCAGCCACAGCTTGACAGCTCCTGAAAACACAGAATCAGAGAAATTGACATTATGCACAGAGCCAGAGTACTGTTTGTATTCCCCAGCATGTTATTGAGTGAACTCAACAGTCTATTCAGACTCCAGGATTTTGGAGGGGTTTTTTTTGTGATTGTTGCGATCAAAAATGCTTGATTTTGCAGCAGCTTTTCTCAAAAACTCTCTGATGTGTCTTGTTGGTTGCTTTGATTAGACACAGGGAAGTGCAACGCTTGGTAACCTAATTCTCATGACAAGACCACATTTCCTATAAATCCTGTCATTTCCTGTTCTGCCGTTTTTTCAGCTGGCATGGGGTTTGTTTTGATAATGAGAGGAGAGGTTGAAGAGCCTTGCCAACTGTAAATGAGGAGTTACATTTGCTGATAAAGCAAGTTTTGTTTGGAAACGCTTTCTTTGTGCTGTAATGCCTTCAGCAGAACTCCTGTGAATCCAACCTGGTTGCACACAAAACGCAATACAAAACAGAGCATATTGACGGACTAGTTGCAAATGTCTTTCATTCTCATCACAAGGTATGAAGCTGGGTACTCATCACTGACTGAAACTATTCCAATGTCAAATGATCACCAAGGTATGGATTGATTTGTGCAGTTTTTGGAACCATAACAAAGCTTCAAGAATTATATCTCAAAACTTTAAATCTGTAATAAGTGATTTTTCAGCCACCTGGGGGCAGCAGAAACAAATAGTGAACACGACACTGACATATCATCACCTTTTAAGTTGATACAGTGAACTATCATTCATTTGGAGTCGTCTTTCTGTCCATCTGTTGAATGTAAGTCCAATGTTCACTCTCTTTTAGCTCTATTTCTCGTCTCCATTAACCCCTGAGAAGAATATCAGGCTCTTTAGCTGCTAAATGCTCCATTATGTTCACCAGTAGTTGCTAACTGTATCTGTTTGCCATGTGGTGCTGAGCAGGAAGAGTGAATGAACAGTGAGAGTGAGCCAAAACATACGCTGCAATAATCCTCTATAGGTTCATCACTGCAAGCATTGCCTCTCACATTACACATTGTCATGTCATACATTGTGATTATAAACATAGATTATAGCCACTTTAGAGATCATGATTAAAAGAAATTCATATCGGTTGATCTACCAATAGGCGTTTCTCCCAGGGGACATTTTGAGTTGCCAAAGCAGGAAAAGCACCGGTGTAACTAATAACATTACTCATAGCTCAGATCCAATTAGCGATACCCTGGAACACCCACACTGAAATGTAATGCAGCAAGGCAAAAATCTCCGCTGTGAGGAAGGTCTTCTGTGCATGAAGACACACATGTACTCCAAAAGCACAGGGGTGATGTGATGCGTATTTCATCCAACTGTAAAGGATGGTCATGGTGGCGGCTATAATTAAGTATAAAAAGGTTGCAATGCCAAAGTAAAAGATAAGACAAAGACCATAAGCAAAAGTAAACAATGCAGATTTTAAAACAAAGAAAAGGCTTTGCAAATGCAAAGAAAATGCATTTATTGACATTTGTTAGAGCAGTACTTATAATCTATAAAGTGTCAAATATTATCAAATGATTTACATTGATACAAAATGGAGAAGAGCAGGGAATCCTCACATTCAATAGGTTAATCAGAAAATCGTTGCTATTGAAATGGTCTTGATTAATTTTCCAAAGATCTTTTAATCAATGAATCCCCTCTGCTAATACTAGTCTTACAAAGAAGCAGCAGCTGTGAAAGCAGCAGCACTGATAGTAATTTCAGTACATTTTTTAGAAGAAAGGCGGTGATTTTGGATCTTGAACAGAGAGAATTCCAACAACACACAAACAGCAATTTCTTTTGAGTACCAGGCTGCACTCAGTTTGGCCTCAGCTGCTGTCCTCAGTGATGAGGTAAAGATGGAGACCACACAGACACTGCATGGGGAACCCAGACCCTCCTTTTAGCCCCAACAGGCTGTCCGGAGGCCAGGGACACTGACGTAACAGTAGGAAAAATGTTGTGCAAGCTCTCCTCCTAATCCCTGCCAACCCAGCCGACTTGGACTACAATATGAACAGCTGAATCAGACTGCGGCTCCCCCACACAATACCCCCCGTGAGACTGACTGTCTGGAAGCAACAACCTCTACCAACTGTTCACAACTCCCTGACCTGGACCGCATCAGGACAGTTCCTTGCACAGAGAAGTTATGCTTATTCAAAGGTGAGTTTCTGTGTGTGTGCAAACTTCTTAGAGGCAGCCAGCGGGGGTAAAGAAGCAACGTATAAAATACAGATGTTAAAAGCAGACATTCATGCGTGGGTGAGTTGATGCCTCCGGGTCTATGTTGCCTGAGTCTGGATGAGGATACAAGGAGAGGAAAAGGAGGACAGCAGAGGGAAGATGAAGACTATAAAAAGACAACAACGTGGAAGACCCCGCAGCATCCTCTCACAAGGTTTACTGGCCTGTGTGGAGCCTCCTTTGACTTTCAGCCAGTTGTCCCCATCACAGGACAGGCAGGATGTGGCTGAATCAGAGAGCAGGAGACTCTCGCCTGTCTCACCCATCGTTTATTTAACATCCTGCCTTTTTAAATAAGCGTTTTCCGTCTTCCTGACACCATGTCAATCATTCTCCTCCCCAGCTTCCACACTATTGTTAATGATTCCCAAACAGAGACGTTCCATAGTTAGTGGGAGGTGGGTGTGTTTGTGTGTCTCGCAGCTCGGACCACCACCTGACCACCCAGGTAGGCGGTACACCCGAGAAGAGACACACAGGCGGTCCTATGTCTCTCTCGCTCACCAACGCCGCAATATTTCAACAACTTACACTGCATCATTCAACCCTGGACCACCTGGGGCTGTCTTCTCAGGTGAAAGAATCTAATTTAACCATCCATCTAACTAAGCTTTAAGTGGAGACTTGAAGTCATTTAAGCACTATTGTTCTTCAGTTGTGTAATAACCAAGGCCGGTTGTCTCATGTGTATTTAAGCAGCAGGGAACTGATCCACAGCCTCTCCAGGAACTATCAGATTTTATTGCTTTTATTATTCTTGTGCCTTTATATTCTCACTTCACGCTGAGGTATTACAAACAGCAGGCAGCATTTTAAAATCTGACAACAGCCGAGTCTTTGGAGAAAGGCTTTGACGAGGCAGCTCTGGTAGAAAGAGCACTTTCAAATGCTGCAGTAAAAGAGTGCAGTAAAAAGCCTGCTCCGCCAAACCACAGACAGCCGGTCATTTTCACATGCTGGTCTGGACAAGCAGCATTTTGATTAAAGAAAGAGTCTCATGGGTCTGCTAGAAGCTGGCTTCTGACTTCTGTTGGGTATGTATAGTTAAAATGAGGGCTGTCAAGAAAAAAAAACTGACGTCAAGTCTGCTTGAACATTTAATTGACCTACAAGCTGTAATCATCAACTAATAACTATTGAAGGAGTAAAATGGCGCCCCACCCAAAGTCTTACCTCAAACTTAAAGAGGACCTATTATGTTCATTTCCAGCTTTAATTTTTTTATTTTTGGACGCCACTGGAGTTGCTTTGCATGAGTCACAGTTCAAAAAACTCCTTATTTATCTTATACTGATCCTTTATGCAGCCCCTCAGTATAGCCTTTGTCTCTTTACAGTCTGTTTTAGCTCTTGTCTCTTTAAGGCCCCCCTCCTGATGAGCACACTCTGTTCTGATGTCTGAAAATAAGGAAAAGCATAATAGGCCCCCTTTAAGGACACCAAATGTTCACCTAAACCATATGTTTGTTTATGTGACTTTGGTTGACTTCGGTTGCAAAACAATTAGGTACAGCTTTGTTGTTTTCTACATCTCATTTACTAACCCTAACCCAAGTGTAGGTTCTGCTCTGCTGTACAAAGACATTATAAGGAGTATTAAATAAACAGAGGTACAGGCTGAATAAGATAACCAGCTGCAGCTAAGCCACAAATTGCAATGACCTCATGTGAGATACCACAATCATTCCTTTTGTTTTTGTCTACATTGTAAACGGAAAACTAAAGTGTTGGGGTCCCGGGTAACATTAAAAAGAGAAGGACTGATAAAGATGACAAACAGGATGGAAAAAGAAGGAAGATGAGGAGGAGAGGACATGAGACCAAACAACAAAGTTTGTTGCAAGACAGAGGACACTGTGAAGATAGATTTACTGAGGATGACAGGAAGGAGTGCAATGAAATGGAAAATCTGCACAGTTGGGTCTGTTGTTGATCTGTGCTTCAGCTTGAGTGAGACAGAGGAACCCTAAACTGATTGCTGACTGACTGCCAGGTTATGCCAAATTTATAGTGCCACTGGTCTACAGAAAAAAGTTTACTATGACGAAAAACGAAGACCATAAAATACATTGTTTTCTCAGCCAGAAAGTTCTTAACTATAGACTCTGGCAGGGACCTGCAGTATGAACAAGCCAGCAGCAACAACGGAAAGAATTACTTTTCCAGGACTTTTAGTACATGTGATTCTTATACAGGCCATCTGTCATGGCTAGTAAAACACACTAAGCATGTTGTTATATGAAAATTTCATAGTGCACTTTGCTAAAGATGGTTCAGTCTATGATATTGTCTTAAAAGGGGACAGAACATGCACATTTCCAGGACTATATTTTTAATATGGGGCTGTTCTGGAGTATCTTCTGCATGATTTATAGTACAGAATTGAAGTAGTACGATTTCACTTCTTTTTTTCCGTTCTTTACTAGAAATGGAAACTTCTTAAATACATCCGTACATATTCAAGCATAAATCCAATCTGATATATATGCAAGTGGACAGTACAAACCACCCATGGAACAACCTCAGTAACAGCCTTAGCAACAAAGGCTACTGAACGGATGGTCGTTTGAGGGCATTCGCAAACAATCACATCACGAGGATGAAGTAGAGGAAACATTTCAAACGACGCAATCAGGGTTTTGGAACTATGACCATGTTTAACATAAATATCTGACATCATAACAGTATATAAATGACAGACAATCATAAAAAGCCTAATACATCCCCTTTAATAATTATTATGTTAAAAAAAAAGCATTCAAAGATGATTAAAACACACTTTAATTACAAAAAAAAACTTCAGATGTGTCATTTAATGTGTTTTGATGTAGTTTTCAGCTTCCACTTCTTTTAGACAGATTCTGAGAGTATTCCATTGGCACACGTTTGAAACTTTGAACCAAATCCTCTTCGACAAAGGAAAACATGTCATTGTGGTTTTTCTGTCTCTGCTGCCAAAACATTATTTTCCTCCACCTTTCACCACGATAAATGTGTTTTACCATTATGCTGACAGATTGTAGTGTAGGAAGTGTTCCCTCTTGTGTTTGTTATGTAGCAATTACTGTCCGATCCTTACACCACAAACACAACTCTGCAAGACTACAAGGCCCTACGAAGTATTGCATACAACATCTCTTATGTCTTAGTTATGACTATATGAAAAGGCACTAAATGACTAAGTGCTTTTTCTCTCACAATCAATGCTGGAAAACATTAAGCCTGCAGAAGAGACAGGTCTGAGTGTGTGAAACATTACCTGCCTCCAAATACAAGTCATCATCGTCTCCATGACTCACATGAGACCTTCAATCTGTTCAGAGGATTTCTACAGTGGAAGCGCAGACGTGAGGAACTGACATACTTTTCAGCGGTACGTAAAATGCAATCTGATAGCTATTCCCTGAGAGCTGCAGCACAACTTGCCAGCCAAAGCCACTAAATAACTTACTTGGCTGTTGTCAACCCCCCCCCCCCCCCCCCCCCCCATCTATATCCTTCAAACTTTCTTTTCCTCCTTGCCTCTACTTCACAAACTTTGATAAACATCCAGCTGTAGATCATCAGCGGTATGTCTGATTATGAAATTAAAATGGCCTACTGGGACAGAACAACAGAAAGAGATGAAGAAAGGAAAAGTCTTCCACTGTTCCCATTACACACAACTTTATTCTTTCCATTCCTCTTGTCAGCTGGTCTAGCCATACAATAGTGAGAAGCGATCCAATCTAAGTCGGGCTTGATGAACAGGAGAAACCCACGCTCACAACATATTAGTAATCACTGCCTCGTAAATTTAGATGAGAGAAAAAAGATTTAGCTACAAGTCCCTTGCATCCTTTTCTCTCTCTCTCTCCCTCTCTATGATCCATCTTGTCATTTTAATGGCATTTCACTTTGCAAACCAACAGCCAAGGAACACATCAAGGATTCATCTGGGGGTTGTAGATTAAACTTTGCTCTGCTCTGCATTATAGATTATTTTACCATCAAAAAATAACTTCTGGTGTTCCGATCAATCACCTGTTCTGCAAACAGAGATACAACATTTGATAAACCACTGAAGATCCTCTGCTCCAGAGCTCTCCGTCAATGCCCCTGCGATCATTTGTTTTACAGTTCGCTGATGTAACCGTGAGTATTATGGTGTTGTAACGGTTTGACTAAGCGCCGGGGTGCCAGTCAGAGTGCAAGTCTGACAAAGATAATATTTTTTTAGTTATATACCAGTCAACTCTACATAGGACTTGTGTCTTGCAGTACATGGCCCCTTAACAATCACTAACAACCAGGTATTTCAAAAGGCTCCAGCAGACAAGAAGAAACTCAAAACACACAAGCATTTGAAGTCCATCACAGTGTATTATGCTGTCACTGCTCAATACCAAACTCACAGTTCCAATTCCTACTATGAATAAGTCCTTATCTCAACAAAAAAAAAACAAAAAAAACTCCTCTTCGGGATCCCAGAAAGCTAACAAAAATACTCAGTTTGAGTCTCAATACCACAGCTCGCCAACGAAAATAAACCCAAGTGACCCGAGTGTCAGTAGACGAGGGTCCGTTACGTGTGGGAAGTAAATTACAAAATCCTCATGCACGGTGATGTCTTATGAGCTGTCACTGAAATATCATCAAAAGCAGATGTGTTTAGATTCTGTGTTTGTCTGCTGTGTCAGTGGCATTGTTCGGCTCTGAGTTTTCAAACCTGGCTCTCTTCTTGTAACCTTTCCAATTAAAGGGTTATTTTGAAATACCGGCCGCTCCAGTCCAGCCCAGGGTTTGGAAGAGAAGAAGATAGAGAAAATGAACTATGCTTCCTGCTCAGAGGGATTGGCCAGATTTTATACCATCTCCTCACACTGGTGAAATTAAGTGCCTCCATCCACAGTTCTCATGTAATCTTTCATTGTGATTGTGACAGAAAGTTATCTTTTCTTCTCCGTCCAGAACGATTTGGCGAGACTGCTTTCCATACATCTGCTCCATGTCAGGGTTGGAACACTTAAGTTAATGAGATCCTCTGTTCTACTGCAATCTCATGCCAGAGTGTCTGTTTGTGTCATATACACATGTAAAAATGTTGTAAACGCTAGCACACATAATAGCATTTGGACATTTAGTCTCTCTTTATGGTTCTCACTTTTATACGCTCGCATACGTTATATAAAAACCGTTATGGTGTGTTTATGGAGGGTTACAGTATCTGCTGTAAGGGCATTCATGAAGCGTGCAATAAAAACATTTTTAAATCAGTGCAACCACAGAAAAGGAACACTTGGAACTAATCTGGTGGAAAATTTGACCCATCTATTGTTTGTTATTATGCAGAGTCAAAATATGTCAATTTGAAACATTCTGAAGAACATCTGGACATGTCAGAGATCGGTAATGCGTGAAAATCTCCTGGAGACATGATATCCAACCAAAAGGTCGACACCCACACATCTATTTTAACAAATGAGAATTACAATTTATCACATCATGGAAACTAACACACGCTTTGCCTTCTTTCCACCCTCTCCATCATCTGAGAGAAAATCATACTGTGAATATCACAATATTTTTCTATAATAAGTTTTTTAACTCCAATTATGGCCATAACTGCTGCTCATTTATCAATGACAAACACACTTTATCAATGTGTGTATATCAGTGCTGTTTTATGGCATTTTAAGGGTCCTGAAAAAGGCAAAAAAAAATGGGCTGTATGTCAGTAAAAACATTATTGCAACTCAAGGATTCAACCAAGTTATTTAATATTTTCCTATTCAGGTAGCGAACAGAGTGAAACAGCAGGTGTGCACCAACACATGCGCGCGCACACACACACACACACACACACACACACACACACCTGCTTTCCCCATCATGTGTCTGAGAGGAGGGCAAGGAGACTGACAGCAGTGGAAACTCTAGTTGAGTTCAGTTCACTCATAGCTGTGTAACTTTTTTTTCAGCGAGTGCTTCGAGACAAAAGCACAGTGAGAGCAGGAAAAGCTTCTCTAGCCCACTCTGTCCCTGCCAGGATGCTGCTGGGTCACTCTGCATACTGTACACTCTGCTCACTCTCTCTCTCCAGACTGCAGCC
Organism: Thunnus albacares; assembly: GCF_914725855.1. NCBI lineage: Eukaryota > Metazoa > Chordata > Actinopteri > Scombriformes > Scombridae > Thunnus > Thunnus albacares. The sequence goes on along the minus strand of NC_058114.1, from coordinate 25,095,542 downwards.
TTCATCTCCTTGTCAGCCCGCCCCCTCACTTGGGCCGGCGTGGCCATAAGACACCTTTCCAAATGCCCCCTCTTGCTTATTTTTCCCCGTTCCCACTTCATATCCCTTTACAAATCTCACTATCTTGAAGCAACAAGTGAAACCACATTTCCAACCACCTTAACTCTTAAATCTTCACCCTGAACCAATACTTTTAACTTGCAGCATTAAACTTAATGCAAGGACACATTTTCATTAGGCTTATAAAGTTAAGCCAGACTGAACACGGGAGCAAGCTTGCATTTATAAATCCTTCAATAGCCTCTGCTTGAACCTGGCCCAGTGGAGTTAAGACGATGGGGCTGGAGTCCAGACAATGTCAATGATTTCCCTCTCAGTGAAAAAAAAAGGCAACAGTGCTAAGACAAGCGTTGAATAAAGCTATTCACAGACTTTAATCTTTTCCATTACTCAGACAACATTTTACTACAATTGTTTGTGTCGTTGTTATTAAAATTAAATCAAAATGTGGTTCAAGGAATAATGAGGCCGGGCCTTGCCAGAGGAGTGTGTGTGCTAGAAGCTGAAACTGAGACAAGCAAGTGTTGCACATATGCAATAGCAGGAGACAGCCTGTACCACACAGCATTGTGCTGTGGTCTATATGCTGCTTTTATAAGCCCACAGTGGCCAAGCCTAAACACAGGTTATCCATGACTGGTGTCAGGAAGGGTCTAACAGTCCAAAAGAGAAAAGGGTCTCACTGAGGCAACAGACCGCATTACTGACTGAGACGCAGGTATCATTTTTCTACATGAATGTGATATGCAGCTCTGCGTGGGAGCGCTGATCACAGCTGCTCATAGCACTGCATGATGCAGGGATATTAACTGCAGAAAGGCAGCAAATGGAGAGAGTAAATCCTTAAATATACATATGCATATAATTATGTATATTTTCTGTTTGACTATGTGTGTTCTTGTTGCATAATTTCAGATGTGAGAGTCCATGTATCGGTCTTTGTCACATACAATTTTAGATAAGTCACTCCTAAACCAACAACAAAAAAAAAAAAAAAATCACAATATGTTTTAAAGTGGTCTCTGTACAGATTCAAAGGCAGCTCACCTCTGGCTGGATGGCTTTGAACACAGGAGCATCCATGAGTGTAATCTGGCCCTGGAGGAGACAAATTCAACACCTGTTAGTTAACTGCTATGTTCAAATCATGCCACACTGGCAAAATATCATTTTTCATCATGCATATGCAATACATATATATTGCATAGGGAACAAATATTAGTCTTCAAATGTACAAAATCCACTAAAAAGGCCATTTTACCTTTATTCATAGCACTTTTAAATGTGTTGATATACTAAAGAGGAGATGTCAAATGAAAATGCTTGAAAGCAAAGAAGATAGAGAGTGCCCTCTTGTGGCTAAATCGGGCAGGCCAATGAATAAACAAAGCATTAAAATCAGATTATAGGCATCAAGAGGAAAAACAACTTTCATTTGAGAAATTGTGGAAAAATCCTGAGCAGAATTATTGCTCAAAACAAGGTAATTAATTAATTAAACAGAAATGTGACTCCTGTTTGTTCAGAGGTGCCATGGAAAGTTTGTGCAGAGCCAGCCAGAGGAAATCTATCAGTGCCTGCTTGTCACCGCCAAACATCAATTATTACTGATTCAAACTCTGACCCCATTTCCTCTTCTACCATCCCATCTCCTCCTGTCTCAAGTCAGCACATCACATTTGTGCTTACTGAACGTTTCATTTTTAAACACGCATGCATACAGGTTAACCAGGCGAGAAACACACTAAGAGCTTCACTTACTGCATATTCTTCAGGAGTGACCTTCAGCACATCAAACACAACAGCATCAAAGCTCTTCTTCAGTTCTGAAGAACCTTTATCACTGAGAGACTCTGAGCTGCTGCTCCTCTGGAAGACAACAAACAAACACACACAGTTCCTGTATATTATAAAGGTAACAACTGAGGTAAGGTAACAGAGAAATAAGAATTAATGACTGTGCTGTGAATAACGAGGTTATCAGCTAGAGGTGAGAGGTGGAGAAAGAGCTACAACAATTAATCGATTGACAGGAAATTAATCATCAGTATTTTGAAAATCAATTAATCGTTTCAAGTATTTTTTTAAGAAAAAAAATTATCTGTGTCTGCTGTGATACTGAACTAATATCTTTGGTTTATGGACCTGGTTGGTTATGGTCAGGACAAAAACAAGATATTTATATTCTCAAACCTTAAATATGGGTATGCAAGGTTTGAGAGGGTTAAACAACAACAGTGTTAGTAGCATTAACAGAAAAGGCTGAAAATGTGTTGGCGTAATATTTCAGTAGGAAAAAAAACAAAAACAAATAAACATATACTTAAGCTCTCTATGTTGAGAGACAGAGCAGCATGCAGAGGATGAATTTTGAAAAGCGTGGGGAGAGGTCTGACGGGTGGGCGTGGCCTCACCTCAGAGACTGTTGCAGCGGTGGTGGTGATGCTTGATTGGCCATTAGGGAGGTCCATCATTCCCACACCATCTAGCTCTAGCGCAGGAGACCATTCATCATCCTCAGCTGCAGCAAAGCCCGCCTGGCCCTCTTGAAGGAAGACACACACACACACATACACACACACACACACACAAACACACACACACACACACACACACACACAAAATGTGAATAAACTTTGGATCAGCTCGATCATTATCACCTGCATGTAGAACAGATTGATCCTTCAGCTTGTAGCAGCAGCACCACCTTCTGGCTGAATTAAACTGACTTCAGTATTCTAAGATTCACTCTATTATGGGCTACTGACTTGACAACTGAACTGAATTCACCCCGAGAAAATGAGTTGAGTTGATTGAACTTGAGATGGCGATGAAAGTGTTGACAGGTTCGGCTATTGTCCCAGCAGGCCATACGGACGTACACTTTCACAGCCTGTCATTTACTACACAGGAGAGAGAACAGAACAGAAGGAGCTTAGGCTGAGTATCAGGAAGAGATCTTCTGTGAAAGGGGTTTGGAGAAAGCAGCTGTCAGTAAAAGCCACAACACTAAACAGCTTACACCCGACACAAGAGTATGACCTGCTGCCACTCAGAGTATGACCTGCTGCCACTCTGTGTCTCAATTTGTCTCTTTTTCCTTTTGTCAAATGTTTAGCAGAGAAGGAAATGTACATCCTGAAATTCACCAGGGTCACTCACAGCCAAGCCAAGTTTACTCACATGTTAGTCTTCTTTTCAAAACTGATCTGACTGACAAGTTGTTGTTAAGTGGATTAGTTAATACTGAGAATCGAAGTACTTATACCACACTCATGTATGCCATTCATGCTACGGTCAGTAGCATACAACTGATTAACGCAAACATATAAATATGAATAAGACCTGCACAATACAAGCTATCAGAGCTGAAAGCGCTGTTTTGAAATGGTCTTTCAAATGTCAAAACACAAAAGGTATTGAAAGCTTTAACTAGTAAATGATTGGTATTTTTCCTGATAAATTACATAAATTATTGAATCAAATCTCAACATTGTCACTAATTATTGTGACAAAATATTTTGGCATGAGCATCAATTACTGAATGTGGCACAAGTGCCATTTTTGTTGTCTTCATCAGTACGTCTGACATTTTTCCTCACATCTCACAAAGTGTTAAATAATGGGAGCTGGAAAAAAAAGTAAAACAAGTATCCATGTCCATAAATATCCCACAACAATAGATTATTTAAACATTTGATGATCTTATGCAACATTAAGGTAAGGCTGGAGAGTCCGTCTACTTCTTTTACAGATAGATTGAAATTTTGTGTATGATTCTTTATTAGGATATTTTAAAGTTTCTGCATAATCCTCTCTGGCCAGGACTGAAAACAGTTCAGAGACTATTCTTTGCCAAAAGCACACAGAGACACTAATGAAAAGTAAGGAGCTGCTCAGAATAGCGAAGGCCAGCGAAAGCATCTCTGTGTAATTGACAATGCAGGCCTCTTTGAGTGTGTGTGTGTGTGTGTGTGTGTGTGTGTGTGTGTGTGTGTGTGTGTGTGTGTGTGTGTGTGTGTGTGTGTGTGTGTCGGTCTGTCTGTCTTTTTGGCTGGCTCAAGGCTCGAGCTGAAATGGCCTGTGCTTTAAGAACCATTAGCTTCCTTCCACAGCTGCACTCTGCTGAGCCAAAAACAAACACCAATACATCATGTCAACTTCTCTCACATTGTTTGACAGCGGTACATAATTACACTGGAAGCAATATCCAGCCTGTCTGTTTATAGAGTCATACATCTGTAATTACCTTCCTGCTCCAATACCTGTGTATGTCTTATCCTTTTCTCCCTGGACAATGATGTAAAATATCACTTGGGGTTACAGTTGTCACACACACATGCATGCAGCCCAGGGTTTTTAAAGTTAGTGAACACTGCAATAAATGTGAATATATACACATTTAAAGACATGCAAGAGCCCTTTCTGTTGAAAAGAACACACTAAATACACATGCAAATCAACATAATCTATAACTCTTCTCTAAGTCAATTTGTAAAAACACTAATTTATACTTTGTTGGATTCCATCTACATTGCTGTACATCTAACAAAATAAGCAATATTTGCTCCTGAAACTCGGATAAGTCAGCCTGTAATCATGTGCCAAGGTAATCCTACAACCCAGCAGGCACACAGACATTCCTGTGCTGCAACCACAATTTACCAAAACAAGCTGTCCATGCACAGACAAGGTCATACTTACCAGTCGTGTGTCAGATGCGCATAGTGCTGGAGGTGAGGTTAGCCTGCTGCTGTCTGTGTGAAAGTGAAAAGAACAAGAGAGAGAAAAAAAAAGGGGGGAGAGACAGAGAGGAAGGCAGTGTGATTCTTCTGAACATGACCCACACATCCACCAGTGACACACACACAGCCAAAAATCAAATGGCTCGTCTGATTGGTGTAACAAATCATCACCTAATACAATGACAAGATGTGTAGCCAACTGTTCTTATGGATACTTTGCTGGTTTTGACAACCTGGTCATCATGAGCTCACTACTGTAAAAAAAATGAGGGGAACAGTTTGACAGAATTAAGCTTCACAACAAACAAATTCTCTGTAAATCTTCCCTCACACATGTGACCAGGAGAGCGCCTGTATACCTCAACTGCACTGCCAAAGGTATTTATGGCGATGATACTTATGTGGCCTCATTGATCACCTGTAATCACATTACCGTTGTGTGCCTGAATTTACTATGACCACTGCAACACCTACATGTGCTTGAACTGACCCCGAAACAGTCAAAACAACAAGACATGAATCTAATATTGACTGAATCTGAAACGCTACATCTTTCAGGCTCTTTCAGGAGTGTAATGCTGGATCTGTTTTGAACAGACAACCCTGGTCCAATCATGGCAAGTGTGCTGGTTTTGTTTTTGAGTTATACAGTAATCTACCAGACAAACAAATAATCATTTAACTCACAACTTTAGTTCAGTTTATATTTTTATTAATTAATTCATAGCAAAAACTTACTTAAATACTCAAAATTTGTGTGTTTGGGATTCTTATACACCCCAGACTGTTTGCAGCCAACTTCATGCATTAAGTATAAACCCCATTTGGTCTGTGGAGCTCCGACTACTTATGACTCATATCAGCCAGTAGGTGTCTCACTACTCTAAGGGATGAAAGCCTGTGTGTTGGGACTGTGTGGGACTCTGCTCTAGACTAATGCTGCATGCTCATGCTGGCAGACAGTAGTTGGCCTTTAGCCATCAGGTAGGGGCTAAGATCTTCTCATCCGCTCCAGGTTGTTATCATGGTGGATAGGGGTACAAAGCTCAAGAGCAGAACAAACAGTGGATTAAGATTTCCACTCACCAAAGTAAACTTTAAACCTTTGCTGACATACGCCTCAACATTCTTTCAAAGATCACATCCGACCAAGAAAACACTGTCCCAGAGCTTCACCTCCGTTAGGTTTTAACAGCCCTGAGGAACGACACGTTTTTGAACGAGGAATAGAGGGATAACATCGCTTTGTACACAAAAGGTAACAGTGCAAACAGCAGATACCTGTCTTTTCCACATGCCATGCTCACTGTAGTCATGTGTCACTGTCACACAGTGGAGCGTTGATCTGCCTATATAGAGTAGTATAAACATCCGCTGGCGTAAGTCTGTTTCTGCTTGTCTCATGTTAGTCATTTTGCTCTGTCTGAGCTGCTTGTCAGCCATGATTCCCACAATCCTGGACCAGCTTACATTAAACCTTACAGCTCCTCACGACGCCCACACCTCCAGCTATAAAACTTCCTAAACACAGAGAGCAACAACACCCCCTCCTTCTGACTCACTATCCTCCCTATCCAATCCTAAGTAACCAGTGACCCTGATGTAAGAGCCCCCCCTCTCTCCTCTTGGAAAGATCTGTGTACCTCTGACAGTGAGCCGAGTTTGATGACATAATTGTACATGGTTGAGTCCTCGTGTTTCACTCACTGGGGAATATTTATACGCCCAGCCGAAGGAGTATAACGTGAATAATGATTAGGAAATGCTGGGAATATCAGGATGAAAATGTTTCGGCATGGCAAGGATAAGACTTTGGGACGATTTGAAAGGAATTAGAGGAGGAAGTGGAGAATAATAGAGGAAGAGTGACAGAAAGTGGATTGACTCCTGTTGGAGCTCGTAGGAGAGGATGTGTCGCTGTTAAGCTAAATGTGACTCATTACACTGTGTAGCAGGTGCTGTTGAATCAGGCCTCTCTGATTCGGCTGTCTCTCTCTCTCTCTCTCTCTCTCTCTCTCTCTCTCCCTCTACTCCTGCTTCCAGACTGCTATTTGACATTCACATGCTGCAGCTCCAAACACAGAGGCACAGGCTGCCTAACGGGCCTTGTTACTGAGGGGCACAATGCGAATTAGCAAGTGTTTGTGTGTCGTCATGCACATGCAGGCGTATTTGTGCATGTGACAACACATTCCACATCCTGCACTGACCCTTTACATTCCTGTCCCTAGTGGCTCTGAAAACAGGTCTGAACCACCTCCACTCTGCACGTCCTCTGTCCTCCCTATGCTGCTCATCACCCGTCCCTTCCCTCTTCACCTCGACCTTATTTCAGAGCAGAAATATGTCTGTACTGATTAGTTAACAATAAGGATATTTTGCAGAAGACAAACAAGTGAATAAAAAAATGAGTATATACACTGCATATAAGACAGTAGGGCTGCAACTAACAATTCTTTTCATCATCAATTAATCTGTTTATTATTTTATTGATTAATCTATTAGTAGTCCATGTCAGACAATGATGAAAACGCTAATCACTGTTTACCAAAGCCAAAGTGCAACATCAAATGTCTCCTTTTGTCCTGACCAACAGTCCTAAACACAAAGATATTCAGTTTACTGTCATAGAAGACTAAAGAAAACCAGAAAATATTTTACATATAAGAAGCTAGAATGAGAGAATTTTCTTATTTTTTTCTTTAAAAAATGACTTATGACAAATGACAAAATGATTAATTGATTTTTAAAATAGCTAGTGACTAATTTTCTGTCAACAGACTAATTGAATAATCAACTAATTGTTGCAGCTCTATGAGAAACTGTTTGTGACGATGGAGGGAACAGTAGTCCACTATTCCTTTGCCTGCACACAGAGGAGATAATTACAAATAAATCGAAACACACAATACAATCTGAATCGATTAGTAAATTGATTCCAAGAAGCACAGGAAGTATTTAATAAATCACATCTTCCTGGATTATTAATCCCATCCACATGAATGAATGTTATCATCTGATTTTATGGGTGATAATACACAGGTAAAAGTGCTTTTAAAACTTTACCAATAGCCTCATCTTGACCAACTGACAGCAGCTGTGCAATATGGCAGAGATTTTTAACACAAGTTGAATAATTAAATTTTGATCATATATTATTGGACAAAATGGTGGCGGTGCATCACAGATGGTCCTATGTAGGGTAACACTGTAAGAACCTGGCATTCAAAGACACAGCACACCAGACTGCTCCAGCCTTAATCCCATTTACTTTTGTATGTGTATACATGTTTACTCACAACCACATTTCTGTCTCAACACCAGGCGCAAGCTACCACACACACACACACACACAAACAAACATAAAGGATTAGTGTGTGTGTGTGTGTGGGTGGGACCAAACTTTATGTGCCCCCTTTACAGAAATGTATCTAAAGTGTGTAACCAAGAAAAAGTCACATGCTGTGAGCCTGAATAAAGGATCAGACATGTGAGATTTGTGTAACTGTCAGCGTTACAGAGTGTTGTGCGACAGAGACGGTTGTGACAGCTCTGCCAGTCCCTGCCTGCAGCACTGCAGGCCTGTCTTTGACACCTAACAGCCCTGCAAGCCTCGCTTCTCAATCTGCTCCCACTGTGAGTGAGAGCACCAGAAATGTCCTTCTGCGTCACGCTCACAACAAGACTCAGACCTCATAATTATCAACAAAAAGTACATGATTAAAGTCCTGGCCTTTTCACTGCACAATCTTTTTTAAAAAAAAAGGGAATAGAAAAGAATAAATTTCTTCCTTCCTTTCCACTTTTGGATACCTGCTCTCCGCCACTGTCTGTATAATGCATGCGCTGTACGAGCATGTGCATACTATTTTTGCCTGGCAGCGGCAGGACCTGATGTATTTGAAAAGCATGTCGCAGATGCACCAAAGTCAGGGAGCCAAAGTGGGTCAGTGTGTTGAGCTGAGCAGTGAGGGGTGTGACAGTCCATTAAGCTGTACCTTCTTTTTTTTTCCTCTTTAGTACACACAAACTGTCTGCAACCTAATTACACTGTACACCCTAAGCAAGAGCATCCCCACTGTTAGGAGCCTACAAAGTCAAAGTCAAAGCTGTCATTTTAAAGGCAATTAACTTGACATATATAAAAATATTGTTACAGGCCTCATTGTCTTAAGAAGGGGAAACATTGTACAGAGCTAAACCTGTAAACATCTTGTACCTTCAACATTAGGTTTTAAAATATGAAATGTGGGCCTACTGCAACTACCCTCATTACCCTTTCAATTCTGTTTACAGGAACCAAAAGAATAATCTTACCTCTAACTTTTATATATTTTGTGTATCCTTTTAAATCACCAGAGAGCTGGTCAGTAGTGTTTCAGTTACGCTATGCCATTGAAGACTAGATTGAGGTTCTCACTTTCGCTGGGCTGTAGTCAAGCCTGCAGGGGAGAACACTATTGATCTGGAACTAAGAGGGGCCGGGCCGATCACACACACTCTCTAATAACCTGCACATACACACAGTAACACAGCATGTGGCTGCATGTCACAGCAGTTCGATATACACTGCTTTCACTCAGCAGGTTGGCTGTACGAACAGAGGTTGGTGGGATTGACAGCATAGGGACAATGGTGTGTATGTGTGTGATGTGTGTGTGTGTGTGTGTGTGTGTGTGTGTTGAGGGAACATGACTAACAGCCCACCATCACTTAACATGCCACTGATGTTCAGACTGTTCTGGAGGTCAATAATATCCCTGTCAGACAGTACACACACACGTATGCATGGGCCTTCTCAACATGTGTTTGCATTCATATAGTCACATTCATATAGCCCTGCTTCTCACTGTTAGTAGTTCCATACACTTCACTGATAAACCTGAGAATTACACTGAATTACATCAAATAATATAGATAAAAGTTAAGTTTCAGTTTAACCTCTCACTCACCATCTGTCTGCTCCCACTCTCTTGATCTCTCCCTCTCTCACTCTTGTTTCAGCAAGTTAGTTAAATGGCATTTAAACGTCAGTATAGTTGAATTAATTTCTGTTCCTGGTAGCAACACCAGTTCACCAAAAGTAGGCAGTAGAGCTGCAATGATTAGTTGAACTATTGACTCAATCAGCAACTATTGTGGTAATTGCTTTATTGTTTGGAGTCATTTTTTAAAGGAAAAAAAAAGTCCAAATTCTGATCCCAGCTTCTCAAATGTGAATATTTGCTGCTTTATTAAGTCTTTTATATAGTAAACTGAATATCTTTGGGTTGTGGACTATTGGTCGGGACAAAAGAAGTCATTCGAAGACGCCCCCTTGGGTTTTGTGAAACAGTGATCGAGATTTTTCACCATTTCCAGACAATTTATGGACTAAACGATTAATCGATAAATCAAGAAAACAATCGACAGATTAATCAACAATGAAAATAATTGCAGTCCTAGTGGGCAGCATTCAACTCTGGTCAGGAGGAGGGTCGACTAACACGTGTTGATCAATACAGATAATCCCTGATGCAGGTTTGACCTGTGACACTGAGTCGGTCTGAATGGGGTTTAAGCAGACAGAGGCGGCTCTATTGTAGTTTGGAACAATAGAAGTTTGGAACAGAGACTGTTTACGCGAGTATAACTGTAGAAAGGGCGGAGGGAAAACAAAAGACTAAGTTTATAAAATTAGGGCTGGGTATCAGTACTCGATACCTGTAAAGGAATTGACCGAAATAACCCAGTACCAAGTACTATTGAAACTTCTCCAGTCAAACAATACCTGCATTCGATCCTTTTTGTACCCAGATCTAGGAAAAAAATGACTATTTGTATGGTTTTGCTCATAGTCAATGACCACTACGGCCCACTACTGCAGCAGCTACAACCCATACATATGCTCGACTTCACCACTGCGGTGTATTTGACAGAGTTGGCGGTCCAGCTTGCCAAGATGCCACCAAAACATTTGAAGGTACCGAACGAAGTACTCTATTGTTATCTGTATCTATCACTTTAAGGGTACTACTATTGGTACTGGTATTGTAATTTTTTAAACGATACCCAGCACTACATAAAATCCACATGCTCCATTTGCTCAAATTTTGAATAACTGTTTTTGCCCAAGGCTCTCCAACTGTCATCCCTGAACAGGGTGTTTCTTAAATTTAATTCTCACACACTGAACAGGTTTATAATTTTGAGGAATCACATGGTTTGCTGAGACAGCTTACACCATATGGTAGTATCCCTGTTGCTTAGCGAATATGGCTCTGGTTTCTGGCTTAACACACACACACACAAACGGAAGTGAGAAGATACCTCTGCGTCACAGATATACTCGTCCTTCCAAGGGAGAAGCCTACATATCTGATTAATCACGGCAGCATGATGCCAAAGAAGAAAATAATTTCATGCTGCCGTATCACTTCACAGTAAGAGCATTTTTTAGAAAATCAATAGGTAATGAACCCATTGACACCACAGACTTATTCCACCCCGACACTGAACCAACTGTGCTCTACCCTCTAACATACTGAGCCATCAGTTCATGAATATTTAGGCCTGTCTGACTGGAGAGAAGCAGGATCTAGTGGGAAAACAGAGCACCCAGTGATATCAAAGGCAAGGGTGCAGACAATGTAGAAAACTGTCTAAGAGTGCAAATTAAAATAATATCTAGTAGCTCATTTTGGTGCACAGTTGACACCCTTCTCCACTACACCCTTAGTATCAAACATGATAAATGACGACCTACTTATATCAACTAAAACTAAGATTTTCCCCCATCCATTCTTTGTTCATCACCAGTGCTTGAATTAGAATAAAAAACATGCCAGCACTCCTGCAGCTGTACGGTATGTGGCTTTTACCATAGATGGTATATTCTGTTATGGCTACTGTACATCCCATGTGAGATCTATTTCTGTACGAAAATGCATGTAAATTCATGAGGAGCATATGTGCAAGTAATCATTTTTGAAGTTATGAAGATTTCCTTCACAGTTTTGAACTTGAATGTAGAATATATGATAATAAGATACAAGACTTGTATGCAGTAGTCATGTATAGACAGATAGAGTTTGGTATGCGTGTTTCAACATAACCAATTGAAAAAACAATGACATTTATTGACCGAAAGATTTACAATGAAAAAGACTGCCGATAAAAGGAAAGCCATAATGTTTGGGACATTATTTCTAAAAGTGAAGGCAAATGAAATATCACCTTGAAATATAGTTTGTAACCTTGAGGGGTACTAGGATAAGTGTTACCACCAACAATGCCACATAATTTACACTACAGCTAAACACTGAGGTTAGAAACAAGAGAAGTTGCAGCAGCAGCTAAATTCAATGAAGATCCTTAATCATTTTCTTTTCTGAGTCCATCTTAGTGGTAATATTTTAGCGCTGTTTGTTTTTTAAGCTATTTGGCTTATTTTAGTTGTTAGTCATAGAGTTGTGTGTACTTGGATTCACCAGGAGATCAGGGTTGGGCAATCGTCTGTATTTCATATTGTTCTGCTGTCGTTACCAGAGATCACTGATAGATGATATGATCGCCTACGGCAGCAGATGGGGGACGACCTCTAACTTTCTCTGTGATCGCTCACTTTAAATGTCACTATAGCCGATCTCACAGCACTGCTGCCGTCATTGACCTGTATGTTTGTTCATTTTGTCAAACCATGTAGTTATCACAAAATAATGATTTTATGTGCAGAGCAGAGCAATTGTAATGACCGCTGATGAAAGTTGTATTTATGAGCTGTGATCAAATTTCACCCTACTTCCGACGCCTGACAACAGAAACAAATTAATATGTAAATGATATTGATATACTGTATAACAATCTCTCAGAAGTACAGTCATTTATGATTTATTGTGTAGTTCTCAATTGAATAAGCTGCAAGGTCTGACAAGATGTGACAAAACAACATGAAATTCAATGTCTTTGTCTTTTCTTCAACAACTGTGTTGATTTTCTATGTAGAATAATAGAAAAAAAACAACTTCTACATTATATCTGTGCTGACTAATGAAATGTGTTTGAGTTGTCAGTTTGTTTTTTTAAACTGTCACACTTTAGTATTTCGTTTTGATACATAAAGAAAGCTTCATTTTCAGCCGTAAAGGCCAACAACTATAATTTACATGGACAATTAAACACCATCACCAGGTTTGTCAGCTGTGGTTTGTGGTGAAGTGCTGATCAACTGATTCATACAGTACAAAAGACTTGATGGATGTTAAGTAGTAACATCAAATTAAGTAAAGGATAATCAACGAGTAGGTGATTATCCGCTTTGCAACGGGTGGTTCATCGCCTCCACGTCACGCCTTAAAACAGTTTAACGCACACCTGCAAGTTGATTATCCCGCTTATACAATGGTCATTTGCCAACAATATAAAATAAAAACATTCGCAAATTTTTGGTGAAAGTTTTGCACTCAAAATCGAAAGGTTATGAAGCAGGAGCTTACCGTTGCCATGACAACTTGCCACACTGTACTCACCGCCAGCCTGCACTGAGGCATAAAATTCACATAAGGTGTCATTAAGCATAACCGCAGAGTATGTCTCCAAATCAGTCTTTTGTTTTTGGTAGAGAAAGTCTCTCAGTATATTAACTGCCCATTTTATTTATTACCTTTTTTGTATTAATCTCATCCCTATCTTCATTTAAGCTCTTCAGGTGTCAGTTCCTTTTTTCACTTGGTTTCTTCTTTTCTTCTCCATTTCTTTTTCCTCTGCTGCGTCCCATTCTTCAAAACTTCAAAATGAGTAAGCTTTGACAGCTGTGCTCTTTAATGTTGCTATGGTTACAGGTTGGGTAGCAGATGAATTTAGAACGGTGATTAAACTTGAGCAGAACTACGTGTGCAATACACGCTTGTAACGCACACCTGCCGGCCAATCAGAAAAGAGTATTCACCCAGATCATGGTATAAATGCAAACAACCACACGCACACCTAAACCTAGTTTAGAGAGATCCGTCTACCCTGTTTGTGAAATTCCACTAGTTCTAAATCAGTGTCGTAGCAGCAGCTTGCACCGTGGGGTGTGATTATGCTTTTTTTAGATGTACTTGCCTCCCTCTCTCTTTCTCCCCTTCTCCCTCGATCCCTACAGGTCTCTGGGTTGATAATTAGAGCTCAAGCTTTACAGACAGGCTGTTCAGGCCTGTCCCTGCCTCTGTCTTTTCTCCTGGCACATCCTCCAGTGACACATAAACACTTGGTATACAACTGTCACAGAACTAGATAACACCTACAATTAACACCTTCCTGTAGCCCAGACCTACAGCTAGAAGCAGCATTCAAAATGAAAAATGAATAAATACAAGAAAAAAAATAATCCTACCAAAAATCAATATAATGGTGCTACTGGTCTTGATAACAGTATCTAGTTATCCATCAGACGAATCCAAGAGAGGCTGCGGTGCCAAGCTTGTGAGTAGCGGCATGTGGCAGGATCCCAGAGCAGCAGCCTGTCACGTGTGGGTAAAGCACTAGCCTACAGTTTTTGTGTGTGTGTTGGCTTCAGCCTGATTTGTAGCCCAAATGGGAGCGGGCAAGCAGCCCAGCCCAAGTTCAACTCTGCTGCTGAAGACTAGGCGACCTGTGCATGGTGACAGATGAGCGGGGGAAAGAGGGAAAGGAGTTGAGGGGGGGGAGGAAGCAGAGGAAGTGTGGAGCTGGCAGCAGCACTGATGTCTGTGGTCATTCCCTGCACGGACTATTAACAAGGAAAGGGCAGACTAACAATACAGAGCAACAGAGCAGTCAGTCAGAGCAGTAATGTTTAGAGGAAACTGATATGATCTCTATGTCTTCCTCTATGAGCCTCCGAGGACTGGCAAAAGTCAAGCCCATGGCACTAAAACCTCCTCATGGAGACCAAGCAAACACTATTTACTACTACGCAGTGACACTGCATGCCATATATGTAGGAGAAACTATCACGATATATTGTCTTGTCAGGGACAGGATTCTGTGATTGTGTGTGCGGATGTGTAAGTGAGAGATAAATGTGAGTAAAGCCCAAACACCCGGCACAGTGGGCCAACCGTTGGATGTTTTTTTCTTGACAGCATCAAATATCAAATCAAGTTAGTAAAAAAAAAAACACCCAACTTAGCTCTCCACAACTGTTACTGTAGGGTTGGATAATATGACAATATATAGCCTAAGATGACAGAATTTCTTTTAAATACTTTCTACCAGGGCAGCTATCCTTTTAATATCTCTGGGTCTATTACACCATTACAACCTTAATTTGTTGGGTATTTAATTAAGTGGATTATCCATAAACATACAACATCTATTTTATTCAGGTGAGTTTCAGTCTCAAGGTAATTTGTGATACAGTAATATACTGTGCTACTTCAATATTGAAACATATAGTGAAAGAATTGAGACTATGATGTTAGTTTTACTTTGTCTATAATCGAATCACACACTGCCAGTGCTTTTCTTGAGAGGACTGCTGACTGTCTCACAAGGAACAATTTTCCACAGGCAGGAAAAATAAGCTTCCTCAACGCTCAGGGTGAAACACTGGATTTACTGTCCATGTTTTTAAAAAAACATCAGGGACACAAAGACGCGCCCTTTAGAGCATTGAAGCCATTTCAACAACTGGTAGTAAATACGATGTATATTATTATATGAATCATATTAATAATTGAGTTTCTATTTTGTATCTTGGGATAATACTGTACACCCAGAATATGAAACTCTATTCATTGTACAGCATTAATGTTTTTTCCCAACATTTAAAAAATAAAAGCATACACAGAAAGCGTCTATAGACATGACTTGGTCTTAGAAGACATCTGTAAAATGTCAGGTGTGATTAAACTAACATGAGGGTTGGATGGAAATACATTTAAGGAAGAAATCGAGCGTCATTGTCACTATGCTCGTTCACTAATTTGAGTGTCTTGCATTACATTACATTTTGAACAAACACAAGTCATCTAAATTTCTACAAAGCTGGCAAGTGAAGTCCCGGTGGTGAATGTGTCAGTACAATGGTTACACAACTATCACTGACATCACAAAGCATCAGTCTGAATGATTTGAGGTAGAATTTATTGTACTTTGTATAGAAACCTTTTGACTAACTCCAGCTAGCTTTCTATAAAAACAGGCACAATAATACAGGATTAACTGTGAATGTTTGCTGTACACACTGCATTGAGTCAGCACTGTAAATATATTATCTGTGGTTTTGGTCACAGCAGATGAGTGCAGGGTTTTTCCTGCCTATCTCAATCTAAGACAGCATGTCTATATGTGCTGTTGTTTTTCCAGAAGCCAAGAAAGTTTAGTTAAAAACAGCAACACAATTGCAAAAACAACAAGGAAGTGTTGAAACCACAGAGAACAAGTAATGTTAGAGGGCTGGTAATGCCAGACACTTCCTGTGGTTGCTTTTTACAGTAAAAGCCTTACATTGAATAGGATTATGCCTGGCTTTTATTGTGGTAGTCACTGGTTGCTTTGTCTAAATTTAAATTTTCATAATAAACTTTCCTAAGATTCCCACCCCTAGTATTTGTCCTCCCAAACTACAACGTTGGTGAAACCATGCTGATGCCCAGTGTTCAGGTGTTTTAAAGCAGGCGTGTTCACTCAACTGACTTTCCTCCAATTATGAGGTTTTGTGAGTCACACTTTAAAAAAGAAGAACATTATTTATTCAATATATAGGTTCCTCATTGTTTACAAGACACAATATGCGTGTGTCCTTTGTTTCTATGAGAACATCATAGTCAACACAACTTCCCTCTCTTTGAGTTAAAGTCACTGCATATCAATAGGACATCAGCAAACAGATGGTGTTTGAGCAAAACAGTCTTATCTCCATCTCTGTCTGCCACTCAAAATATGGTTCTCTCACCTTCACATTGATGATAGCACAAAGAGGGACACACAGCATGTCCCGAGGTTAGTTCCGGGTGGGCCCTGAGGGCTTTTGAACGAGACACAGACTTAAGAGATATGGCATGCTGCAACCTGACAAACCGTACAATTATGTGAGAGCAAAACACACACAAAAACACACCCAAACAACCACACTTCTCGAATAACAATACCTTCTTTCTAGAAATGACAAACTCTCAACGTACAACCACAGGAAACTCGCTTATGGCGGAGACTAGTCAACAAACCCCTAACTGTAAAAGCCTGCTCCTATCAACCAAAGCACATGCGCTCTTAATCTTTTTTCAACAAACACACTTCATTTGATCCCAGCTGCTCATGTTGTAGCCATCTTGTGGTAAACTCGCTTGCTTGTTGGTCCTGCCAAGGTCAATACTGCAGCCAAACAGGGACTGAGATACAATATATTAAGAGGCAGTTTTATCAGGTAGAATGAGATAAGACAAAGTCAGGGAGCAGCTCTATGGAAAAACAGAACGAGTCTTTCTCAGCATGCTATACTGTAGATCTCTCTGTGATTTGAAAGTACAAATCCTCAAGTCATCCATCCCTCATATATAACAGTGAAATCTACAGGGCATCTCCTGTCTCTGTAACAATGAGTTCATCTCCCTCCAGCAAGTTATTCTGTCCTCTTTTAGGTTGGCCTACTCAGCTGAAATACTGAAATAGCAGCGCACCAGCCAATGCTGAAATACTCCACAGTGTCTTTAAAAGCAACCGTGGGCTACCTCCTGTTAGTCTAATATCCTGTGTGTGAATATGAGGTTTGTACAGCAAAGTTTTTATTAAGACAAATATGGACTTGGCTATGAATATAACTCAGTATTGCAGATACTGTTAACTTTAACCTTTGATCGTTTACTTTAGTTTATTTTTGATCCACGTCACTTTGAACCTGCTTAACTGAGCAAGACTGAGATAACAGGCCTCCCATACAGCTTAACACACGCTCGCACACACAGTGCTGCATGCATGACTTCCCCTAACTTGGCATTGCTCTGCCTCCAGGGCCTGATAAAATGGCCAATTACAGCTTAAAAAACAAAGGGAGCGCAACCAAGACAGAAAAGCAAAAGGACAAAAGAGTAGGAAAGGGACAAGAGGAAGAAGGAGTTTGTGATCAAAGTGTGTCCACTCACAACACTTGTTGTTCAGGATAGGAGCCAAAGCAACAGTCATACTGTCACCCAAAGCTGGTCAAAGGGACATGAACCAAACACACACACACACACACACACACAGTTGTTTGCTCATGAGAGAGAGTTCACTAGGTCAGAGGTCACATGGGAGAATAAAACATGACACCCACACACTGAGGTCAAGGGAAAAAAAACAAAACAAGAAGAGATATGGGGAAGGGAAAAAAGCAAAAATTGTGAAATCCTCTAAGAAAGTGAAACTGGACCAATGTAACGTCTTGGCTCAAAGCAAAAGGAAAAACAAAAGCAACAGGCGATGAAAAGAGACAGAGATTTTGCCTAATCTGGACATAGCAGCCTCTCTCTTACTAATATGGCGGGTACTTACTATTACCATCTGATAGCAGCTATGAAAGATTGTTTCTTTCATCCTTCTCTCACAAGGCAGAACAATGTTACACTGTGTGCTTCTTCCAGTTAGGGTGTGTGTGTTAGAGAGAGAGAGAGAGAGAGAGAGCCTGCATCGAATGGAAGAGGAGCAACAGCTGAGACTTGGGAAACAGCTGTATCTCTTCAATGCCTGCACTGCTCCCCTCCCCCTCTCCCTCTCTCCCTCTCTCCCTGAATGAGCCCCTCACACCCCTCTCTGATCCTCCTCTCCCACAGAGCAGCATGGCCAGGGGCTACGCTGTCTGTGTGCACAAAGACACACAAATTACAGTACGTGCACGAGTTACACAGACACCATCGGTACAAGCCTCTGTTCTACTCTCAGAAGACAAGTACAGACAGGATGCTACCAAACATTCATCTATTGACTAAAAATAGGAAAGACGTTGCCCTCCCTCTTCCCAAATCCTTCAAGTCCTCCTTGCTTTACCAGACCCTTACTATGAGACAAAAGGAAGCTATCTTCAGATTATCCTTTGAAAAACAAAGCAGAATCAAATTTAGGCCTGCTCCTCAAGTATTTCTGGGTACACTGACAGTTTATAGTCTTTTACTGTTGCAAAATCTGTAGTATATACTACACATTACTAGGGCTGCCCCCTACTAGTCAACTAAATATTAGTCTTAGTCGACCAAGTTTTCACTGGTTGGTTGGTTGCAGGAAAAAAAAAAACAACAACTCTTTTCAGGAGCTGCACCTGTCAAAATTAGGTCAAAACATTCTGGCTGGACCGTGTATGAAAACCTAGAGAGCTTTTAATTGAAACGACCGACACGGGAAGTGGCGACACACGTTTACGCGGCTGGTCCCTGCAGTTATTAGATAGTTATGAGATAGTTAGTTACTATGTCGGGCAGGAAATCCAAAGTGCGGGATCATTTTGAGAAGGTAAAGGACGACCCCGAGAACTCTGCAGGCAAATATTCCCCTGTCATTCATTGACCTCAAACATGATTTATCATCTGAAACATGTAAGTAACGTTAGCCTGACATTAGCCACTTAGCATGGCCGTTCTAACGTTGGATAGCCTAGATAAACAGTATATATTGTCATTAAACGTGCGATGACTAGTCAACTAATGGCTTGAACTAACAACTACTAGTTGACTAAGAAAATCTTTAGTCGGGGGCAGCCCTAATATACACATTTTGGACTTTTCTCTAAGTGAGTATCCTTAAACTTGTTTTTGTACTCACATGAAAGGACATATGATAGTAAAGCTGAATTAAAATATTGCGAAAAAGGAAAATAATGCTGTTAATAAACGTCCAGTTTGCCAATTTGACAGTTGGTGACATACAGTGTGTAACTGAAGGCATGCGAGCGTGAGAGTCTGTCTACAAGTCAAGACCCGACCTGTGGGAGCGTAACAAAGGCAACAGGAAACAGGTTGTCTCGGTCGCACAGATCTAAACGGATGACACAAGAGAAAAACACATTTGCTTAAGAAGTGAATCATCACCATTCATTCAACAAAGGAGGTAAAAGGAGAGACAAGAGCAGAACAGGTGGGGAGAATAAGGCCTCATATTCATACACTTTGTACTTCAGGCCAAAAAGCCCACAGAGTGCCGGTCTGATGTGGAGGAGAGACTTAAAAAGAACATTTGTGGGAGAACAAGAGAGCAAAAGCAAGAAAGAGAGGTGGAATCATGTTCTCTGTATGTGATCTATTGTCTTTGGCAGGGTTCAGGACCAAGTTCACAAGTTTCCATGATATAGCCGAGGCTCAGCTCTCAGTGTAGCTCTCGAGCCAAGACACTCAGGATTCAGACAGATAGATGAGGCTGTGTGCTGAAACCATGAAGCCTCGTCTCCGGCACCTGATATAGACCGGCGGATCAGAACAATATGCAAGGGAAGTGGAAGGGTGCGGCTTTTGTCTGTTTATGTACAATTCAAACAGAATTGGGAGTATGGTTTGTATGCAAGCACAGTTTTCACTGCCTGGTCCTCACTCTGTATCTTCACAACAAAACAATCGTCTCACAAAATCTTGGCATGTTGCTGTCTCACTCTGGAGTCTGTTAATCCACATTTAGACCTCAAGTGAAACATCCTCTAGTGAGAATATTCCAGATATGCAGAGCAAAATGCCACATGACACAGCAGGCCAGCCTCAAGGTGTCATGTGGAACGGGACCCTCATAGCTGACATTCTGCATGCCTTAAAGGCTAGGCCCTTTTACTACAACCCTGTCCGTGAATTCACCTTTGACCCCTAACCTTATAACCCCAAACACCTACGACCTGACTCACCAAGTCTAGCTAACACCTATCAGTTCCGACCTTAAAATAGGTAGATTAAAACAAAAGCATATGCACATACATAGATGCACAAAGATGAAAAGACATGCAAGTTAAGCGGAAAATCTTACCACGCAAGTGAGGCAGCGGCAGCATCGAATGAGCGGGGAAACGGCAACTCTACAACCCTGTCTGACACCATGCAGGAAAATATTAAGATTATACTGAATGCTCTCTCTTACCACTGACGGATGGACATCGCTGGCCATATATGCTTATGACAGTTACAGTAAATTGTATCTCCGACAAATTACAGTATATGGGTTGTGTTCGAATTAATTTTAAACAAATTACCTGTTAGCTTGAATTTGTTCAAATGCGATTTTTGGAAAATGTGACAGCCCTAATACAGACATCTTTCCACTTTCATAGGATCTGTTTTAAGTCAGAGGGAGTGTGCGGTGGACAAAGCTTCTGACAAATGGTAGAAGCTGGTCAGGATTGCTAAACAGGTTTGCTGTCATTTGGCAGATAGTATTTTTATTTCAAGTAGTGGTGCTCTGCTTTTGTAATCGCTCTTCTTTCTCTAGTTCCAACTAGTAAAGCCTAGAAACAATTTTGCTGATGACGGTTTAGATCAATAATTCAACACTAGCTGCAACTACATAACAACATACACACACATGCACATGAGTCACATGAGCTTGACCAAGAATCACACAGGGAAGCCCCAGGGGTTCCTCAAATGTTTGACTAGTCAGCCAAACACATTGTCTACACAGGGTGTGTACCAAATGTTAGCAGAGCAGCAGCAGAAGCTCAACACACAATCACTGTAGTTAAGCACGTAAAACTAAAGAAAATAGGCTTGAAGTGTATAAATGCTCTTTGGGTTGTAATTATGCCTCCTGTGTAGACAAGCTGTAATGCTGAATTCAAACCTGTCATAAGCTCCACTCCAGAACATGTTAGGAGCATCTCAGTTACATCAAAAACCAAAATGGCTCACACAAATGAAAACTAGCCCCTTTTTCACAGCCTGTTCAAGGCGTGAATGCTGCTCCTTTATTCCGCCTCGCTGTTCTGTATAAAAAAGGTACAGACACAGAGTGGGGGGGCAGAGTTACTCCGCCAGTAAGCCAGCTACGGAGGTAGTCACAGAGCCGAATCGACATCTTTGTAAAAGGGACAGCCAGCGTGGCGGGACAGGGAGCTGACAGGGAGCTGATGCTGTGTTGTGTTACACGACTCTGAATCCAGAAGGCCGGCCTGCTATTTAAAAGTACACACAGGGGTGGCATTATGCCGGCTTTGTTCGATTCAATGTAGAAAAGCAAAGGCAGCTTAATGACGGATCTTCTTTATGGCTGTAATGCAGGATCTCTGTATAAAAGAGCCTATTATGTTCATTAGATTGTTAAATCAATAGTCTGGTAGGACTTCCACCGCCCATCTCTAGAAATGTTGCGACATGTAAATATCCATGCATTACAAGTGCCCAGTGTCACAACAAATCCTGTTTCCAGCTGCATGTTCAGGTTAATAAAGGACCAATGAAATAAACATCAACAGGCCGACAAGGCCACAGACTGGGTGGCAGTCACAGTGAAGGAGCAATTATGACTGATAAGGTTGAAGGAGAGCTGCCGCTTGATTCATAGCTCAGTTATGGCTCAGCACAGCTCCATACTACCATGAATAGTTTACAAGTAGGGCTTGAGATCAAATTAGCACCAAGTCTCCAAGACTATCACGTACCAAAAGTTGGCCCAAAATGTTTAATCAGGGTATTGGCTTTGTTCGCTTTTTCATTGTGTTCAGATATTTCCTGATTTAAACCATAATTATTATTAATTGTATAGCACATCAGTCAGGAAGAGTTAGTATCATTTGGTATCAGTACTGAAAGCCGGGTATGGTACCGGTGCCGGTAATGTCACAAGATAGCCAGACTAAAGCTGAAACTGTTAGTTGATTATTCAACTAGTTCATCGACAGAAAATGAATCCACAACAATTTTGATAATCAATTTATCGTTTCAGTCAAAAATGCCCAAAATTCCCTGGTTCCAGCTCCTCAAATGTGAATATTTGCTGGTTTTCAAAGTCTTACATGATAGTAAATTGAATATCTTTGAGTTTTTGACCATTGGTTGGAAAAAATAAGACATCTGAAGATGTTTATCTGGGCTTTGGGAAATTGTTATAATCAGGAGATTCACACATATTGAAAACAACCTGTAGTTGCAGCCCTAAGCCAGACATGTTTACAAAGACCCAGGAGGACGAGCACAGGGAGGAAGCAGGAGGCAAGGGCTTGTGGGTTGTTGAATTTAGTAGGCTATATGTCAATGCATCATTAGAGATTTTCCTTAATAATTAGACAGAATGAAGACAAGACAGGACTAAAATAGCATAAGACTGCACTAATACAAAGAAAGCAACATGAAAAACAAAACACAGAAAAGTAAAACAAACCAGAAACTAAGAGTTTGACAAAAGAGGGGTAAGAAAGACAAATTTGTGCAGCAGTGCACTTGCTGTGTAGTCACTCCCACCAGTGGTTAAATTCAGGCGAAAATGTTCTCAACGCTCCAGGCCTCTTGCCACCGCTCGGCTTATTCTGGCGTGTGTTAAGTAGGATGTGTGTGTGCGTGTAACAGATAGAGATTCAGACATCAGTCACGAGTGACCCTCTGTGTACAGTTTACACTTTAACATTGTCTGTGTTGAACTGCTCCTGATGGCCTCTACTTCTCTTAAATGAGAGTTGTGATTTCAACACAGCAGGAAGCACATTGTAAATACACTAACAACAATAAGAAGAGGCAGTTTTGCACTACTTCCTCAAACACTGTTCGGTGTACAAAAAAAAAAGACAGTGGTCAGTCTACGCAGTGAAATGTGGTGCCTGCCTCTGAGATTTCTGTAGTGAAAGCTGAGCCTCACTTTATCCTTTCCTTTTATCTCCTTCTCACACATACGCAAACAGTCATGCACACCCTCAGCTAGTCGGGTGCGAGCCAAGCGAAGCATCTACAACACCCACTTCAACCAATTGCCAACAACATCAGAAACACCTCATATGAAAATCTTTGACTAACACACAATCATACGCAATATTATTATCAGTGTTCCAAAACAACTTGTCAAGACCTTTTATATTACACCAGACAGGAACAGAAAAATATGGAAGGCTTAGTGGGGTCGACAATAAAAAGCTTTGTATTTGTACTTGTTGTGGCGGAGCCAAGACTAGGAAGGCATCAGAGGAAGAGTGTGACGACATGTGACTTCGCAGTTCCATCTGTGCTGAATGGATGTGCCAGACACACGCATAAAGTTACCCTGGCAACTGAGCAACAGCACTGGTTGGAGGTCACACAGAGAAAAAGCTTGATGCAGACCAAAACGCTCCCAGAATATGTATAGCATCTAGAAGCAGGCTACAAGATGACTGCTTGTGCACTCAGAAGGAAAATGAAAGTCAACTAGTGAGCTGCACTAAATCATGATGGCTCAATATACTGTTACACACAGACACATGCTGCATCTAGGAACATTTCACATAAACTGTGCAGTGAAGATGATGTAATACAGACCAGATAAAACATGAGGAAGACCAGGGGTTGCACTTGATGACGCAAAACCCCTACAGTGTTTTATCCCTTTCTCTTGTATACACATGGCTCTGATTCGGAGAGAGGGGAGTTTCATTTCACACACACTCAGATGTAATCTCTATCTAATCACATTTGCAGGCCTTGGACAGAGCAGTTACACCACAGTGCTGAACAGATGGGCTTACGTACACTAGGCATCTCTGGGATTAGCCAAGCCCAGAAGGTGGAGGTGGTATGTAGAGTTACCGAGGGGACAGTTTTTAAAACATATCTGGTGCTCAAATGAAGTTGAGGGAACTCTTATCCAAACAGCCGAGCTGATAAGGTATATGGAGATAGTAGTATTACGCCCGGGTAAGTGTTATGAATGATTTTCTCCCTCTGATTGCAACATGATCAACTGTTTCAATGGAGAGCTGTTGCAAAAGACAAATCATGTAGCCACAGATAATTATGTGTGAAACGCAAAGTGATTAAAATAAAAATAAAGAAAGCCCTCTACCCATGTGACCTTCAGCATATCCTCCAGGCACACACACTGTTTCTGTTGGCAAGCAACAGATACGCAACGTGACTTTTTTTTCTGTTTACAGTCAGGAAGAGAGACAAAGAACAGGAAAAACCCCAAAATACACAATGATAATTCAATGCCGCATTTGTACATATGTAGTATGGATGGGTCTTGTGTTGCTTCAGACAGACTCGCGGAAATCTCCACACTGAACAGAATACTGAATCAACTATATTTTATTGGATTAAGTTCTAAGCTCTCTAGTACTAGAGCTACTTTGTAAACCTTTTAGATGTACCCTGTACATTCACTGACCACCGTCCTGAAGGCTAAACTTTTACACAATTCACAGCTTCCTCCTCGGTTTGGCCTGAATCAAATGAAATAAAAAGGAAGATTCAAAACAGATTTCATCTCAGACATATAGAGGTACTGAGGACCTCTAGCATGTGGAAAGAATTGGATTTCATCTCCCCCTTTGGACTGAACTTTACCTGTAGTATTATCTAACCACTCAATCAAACAATGCTTTCAGAACTGGTATGACCGCTATCGTCAACACTATCTAATGAATAAACACATTCTGCATCTATTTCACTATTTAAAGAAGGCAGCTGAGGCCAAATGAGATTGCTTCAGTCTTTTTCTGCACAACGCGACACCACAGTACTGTAAAAGCACGCCAGTCATGAGTCTGAACCACTGACCTCTGGGTCATATGTTAAGTGTTGAGAACAGCAGCGCCACACAGCAACACTAAATATCGATATGGAACATTCCTTAGAGTCTTTTAAAATGGGGTGAGAGCGGTGGCCAACGTCACACAGGACACTGACAAAGAGTGTGTTAGATAGGAGGTTTGAGCAGAGGGAGGCTTTGTTTATGAAAAAGGCGGACTAATAGTGAAGAGGGACGAGTACTAATTCTGCTTGACAGCTAATAGAGCTGGCCCACTCAAGTGTGTGCGTGGATATTCTTGACCCCACAAATTAAGGAAACAAAATGCAAACAACCACACAGGAAGAAATAAAAACTGTGTCATTGGAGGAATTCAATTGAGTTCTTTAGATTTTAATAATGCAGCTTTTTGACAGAACATGTTATCAGACCCCCCATTTTATAAATCTAAGTGTCTGGCATTGAGTTACAATAAACAGATATGTAATTGAAGGCCATCACTCTTCATACTAATAGTATCGATCCACAATGAGATTATATTAATGGAGGAAGACAGGAAGAATAGCTCAAGTGAAAGCCTTAACTGGGAGCCCCACCAGCTGAACTTGCTCATGCTCTAAAAGTTACCCTCATTTAAATCATTTCAGGGAATCGGGGTCGCCTTTACTAAACTGAAAATACCTTCACGACTAGCCTCCTGCGCCTATTTCTACTACCAGAAGATGCTATGGCTAAGACAAGACAGGCTATGGCTGTGCACAGTATTGTTCGTGGGTGAACCCACGCCACACCCAAAGCACTCCCCGGAGAGCAGCTGTGCGGGGGGTTCACCGCCAACGAGCTATCCGGAGCAGAGCGCCTGCAGTGTGTAGGCTGCAGCTAAATAAGCTCTGCTGGGCTAACAGCACAAATGGGTCGACATTAAGTCCCCCGTCTCCCTAAACAGCAGCGAACTGTGCGGCGACTTAAGTAAACAAAGTAAGGCTGCACGGGAGGAATCACAAATTGCCAACTCACTGACTCTATCCCACTCTTTTCTCTCTCAGGTTTCCATTATTAGCATGTTGCAAATCTCGCTAGCCCGATTCGTTAGCTTGGTGAGGGAGCGCATGATTTATTACCAGCAATATATCAAACTTCGCCAGTGGCGCTTCTTGGTGTGTGCGGTGGGCCGACCGTGTATTCACGTGGGTGGCGGAGAATAATAAAATAATGGATAAAATAAACCCACTAAATCCAGCTGCAGATGCACTGCATTACAAAAAAACAGCACTAGTCCTGCACAACATTTCTCTCACATCTCCTTGTGCCCTCCTCTTGATGGATGCCGATTTACTTTGATAAGGGAGCATCCTGCACATAAAAACAAACACACCCAAAACCATCCGTGGGGGCTTAACGTTACGTTAGCTAGCTAACCTAACCCCAACTCGACGGTTGGGGAGTGATTTACTAAATGATGTCGCAGACGATAACAAAGTTTGCCTCGCAGTGCATTGTAACTCACCGAAGTGCGCCGTTTTTCCTCTTTCTTCTTCTGATATTCCAGTGGGCTCATCAGAAGACAGTAGACTACAGTTTTCAGGCTAACGCTCAGCACACAACGACGCGCCTCGCAACAGCTGTGCTCTGTTTTGAATGAGGACGAGATGCGCGGAGGACGGGCGGAGCTTGCAGCGTCCGCCCATCATCTAGACCAGCATCCAGACGGACTTAGTTTGGTTATATACACACAGCTTTTGAGAACGTCCACATTATATGTAGGTTATGTACAATGTCGGTTGAAATCTTGATAGACGAGGATGCTATTGTTGTACCAGACTGGACCGGTTAAGAGCACTGTGTGAATTGAAAAGAGCGCAAAGTTCATGTCCTTTATTCTTACTCCCTCTTGTGGTCCAACCACCGCTGTGCCCTAATGCAGTGATTCTCAAAGTGAGGTCCGGGGACCCCAGTAAACAGGGGAATCATTTATTTTCACTATATTTCCATCCATAAGTAACACAATGACAGAATATATGACTACTCTGGTCATGGGTTTCATACACTTTCTGCAATAAAACATCTAAAAGCAAAAATCTTATCAGATGGGGGTCTATGGGACAAAATCTTAACAAATTGGGTCCGTGGTCTAATTTGTGTCAGTTTAGGGGTCCTTGACGTGAAAAACTTTGGGAACCATTGTGCCTCAATTAGCTCCAGGACAGTATATATTTGTACTGTTGTGAACAATTCAAACGTATTTATCAAAATATATATACATGTTCACCAGTTTTAATTAAATTGTCCCCTTTTTTCCCTGCAGACATTTTGACTGATCGTCAGGAAAAGCACAGGTGTTAAAAACATTAATGGTCACTAAGCAGCTTGAAAATTTGCCTTCAATCATTTTGTTATTGACAATATATGTACTGTATTTATGGTCCATTTCCACAGGGTTTTGATGAAAATAAATTTAAATAGAATATTTTTAAAAATGTCTATATTCTGCAGATGGTGCTATACATGATAATGAAATACACAATAGATATCCATACACAATACTGTATGTAGGTTGATGAGACTAACTGATGCAGTGAGTTTAAACTGCCCATTAAACCTGTAAG
Source organism: Thunnus albacares (assembly GCF_914725855.1). Lineage (NCBI taxonomy): Eukaryota > Metazoa > Chordata > Actinopteri > Scombriformes > Scombridae > Thunnus > Thunnus albacares. Next base: position 25,067,536 of record NC_058114.1, on the reverse strand, counting down.
TTCATTAACTTTTATGAGACAAATCATACACTTTTAAATGCATATTTGATAACCAACTGCTGTACATGACATTTAAAATAATTTTTTATTGCTTTTACATTTTCTTGTATACATTTGACTGACTACAGTAATAAGTTAAACGGGCTCTCTGAATCCACAGTAAATGACACAAACAGACCCATTTAAGCATTCTATTATAAACTAATAACAGACCATCTACAAGCTTTGAACCCCCTGAACAGGCCTGAACACACACATAGGCTTGTTCACAACAACCTGACTGAACACCACATGTGGAGACAAACCAGCACCAAGTTAATTTATTGAAAGTGTTTCACTCTCCAAATTTGAGCTGCCTTTCCTTCTCTAAACCATGCAGCTCCCTCGCTCGATTCTTAAGCTCCTCTGCTTTCTTGTCATTCTTCTCTGTACCATCCCCAAGTTTGTACATGCGACTTGCGTTGGCGCAGCCCCACACATGTCCCAGCTCACAAGCCCTGTTGGCATACTTAAAGGCTTGAGTCATATCTGGTGGCAACCCTTTGGAGTTACCCTCAATGAAAAGAGCACTGAGGTTAAAGCAGGAAGGAGCAAAGCCACCCGCGCAGGCCTTCTCATAGTACTGCCGAGCTGCCGTAAGGTCCGGTTGTCCTTCCATAGCTCGTCCATCGTGAGCTAACAGGCCGACGTTATGACAGGCATCTATGGACTTCTTTCCTCCAGCATTACAGGAGCGGATGAAGCAGGAGTAGGCTTTTTGCAGACATTCAGTCACTCCACCTGGTGCAAAGATTTAGGAGATTGATGGAGATCTTAGCACTCTAAAGAAGTAATCTAAGTACTCACATCCCTCCCCTGAATGATAATAAATACATAGATTGTTTTTTTAATTAAATGTTAAGTCTAAAAAATATTTTAAAAAATAAACAAAATGTCCATCACAAGCCACCAGAGGCCAAACTGTTGTCATGCTTAAATAGTAAAACAAGAAAATCCTCAACAGCATCAAACAGCAAATGTTTTTTTAAAGCATTTATCTGATCACAATATAAATTTGATTAATTTCTTTAAAATCAGCTAACTAATCATTTCAACACACATTTCTATGTTGTAAGTGGTCCGGTTAGTACCCCATATAAAACTCCAACAAAGCACCAAACTTTATGATGGTACCATATGTTTTGCTTGTAAAACCTCATATTGTGCTGTAACCAGTAAATACAGTACAAACATAAAAGTCAAGATCTAAAATAACATTAAGGACTTTGCTTGAGTACTTCATGTCACAGTAATGTGTCAACCAATAAGCCACATTGCAGGTGTACCTTTGCCTGTGATATGGTAAGCTCCCAGTTTATAGCAGCTCTCTCCAAAACCATTTGTCTCACAGTTATGTTTGAGCACTTGTGCCGTGGATTCGTAGTTTTTCTTCACCCCTTCCAAGTAATCGGCGAGCCTTTGGCACCCTAAGAAAGACATGTGACAGAAGAAAGGACATCTTAAACAACAAGGCAAAGTTATCAAACACAATTCACTCATCCTCATCTCCAGCTGGGGGCTTTCAGCACCACTGAGCAGGGTTTTTACCTTCAGGATCCTTCTCTTTGTAGCACTGGAAGCTGTACTCCACTCCCAAATTGTCCAGAAACTGTTTCACCTCATTCTCATCTTCAAAGTTTATGAGTCCAGCCATGCTTCAACTTGCGCTTCTGCCCTTTAAATGTACAGCAAACACATGTGCCGAAGGCTTAGTGCCCACTACCTCCACTGTTGCTTGTGACCTTGCAGTGGGATGAATGAGCGATGTTACAAAAGCGTTTCCTGAGTTAAAAAAAACTCACAACAGATGCCTGCCCTTAACTTCGGGTTGTTATTAAAACGCACTATAATTACAACTGTAATCGTTTTCCTTTGATAAAACAGAAAAGGGACTTAATCCTGACTTGGTCATGCGTCTCTTCAGCAGATAAACTCTTCCGGGGTCCATAACCATCCCTCCTAACGGGCTTCCGTAGTCCAGCCCCCTGAGTAATGTACTTCCAGTGCTGTGACCTTTACTGTATGTCTAGTCAAAAATAGACCTAGCTGCCCGCTGTGGAAACTATATTCTCCACCCGGGTCCTTTCTTCGGTCGCTGCATTGATTTGTCGATATATTTTAAACATGAATTCCTGCACAGCAGACAGCTGTCAACATTTTTTCTCAGAGAGCGATTTTCCGCAACGGAGGAAACAACAAGTGAGCTAGCTGACTAGCTCGTCGTCCTGTGCTCCTGTTTGCTGTCCAGTAGATTAGTATAACAACAGACTCTCAGACAGGTGATCGCTGCAAACTGAAACGACTGAAAACGGAGCCGCTCGACGGCCAGCACGCAAAGACACCTGCGTTTTGTTTTTTAAGGAGGAAGACACCAGTCTCTGTTGCATAAGCTACAACTAACGCTAGACTTTTTTAAACCATGGCCTGCAGTATCCTAAACACGGTGAGTTTCACTTTCGTCTCCAGGTAACTTGTGTGAGTTATGTGTCTGTGCTCTGTAGTTTGCAGGCTTTACACACACGGTTTCCTAGTACAGAGAAGTTTGAAAAAGGAACCAGTCAGTCAGTTATCGTAAGCACAACAACACTCCAGTTTTAGCCAGAAATTAGGGTTGAAATTACATTAGAGTTTTCCATAGAAGAATGAATTCCCGTGGTTGGAATATAACAACACAAATATCTTTTGCATGCCATGTTGCTGTTCTAATCGATAATAGAGAAGCCAACTAAGATGATTATATTTAGCAGGTTCCACACACCTGAGGCACAGTTTTCCAGCACACACATTCACACAGATACTTATAGGAAACTATCTTGATGAGCTAACAAAAGCCATAAACACAGTTGATATCTTCACTAGTCAGTTTTTTATTACATTGCTAGGAATGTTGTTATTCTTGTAATTCGTGTCTATGTACTATTGAGTACAACAGATGAACAGCTATGTTTAGAATGTCAATATTGAACCGATGTGCTCTACAATACCCAAAGTAAGAATAAGTAAGAGTAAAATATACAATGAAGAAAAGTTCAGGTGAGGTATGTTTCTGTGCTCAGTCACTACAACATGTGGTTATGTCAAACATCAACAAACATCTTGCTTTTGTCTTCAGGATGAGGCATCTCCAGCGTCTCTGACAGACCTGTGCCTCACCTATGTGAGCCAGAACCTGGAGCGTTTCTGTGTGAAGCGTCCCGATGCCTCTCTGTGCTTCAGAGAGGCTGTACTCTTCCCACAGGAGCTGGCAGACCAGCTGCTGGCCAAGATGGCCACTGAAGGTAACCTCCAAAAACACTCCTGAATGACGAAAGTTGGTGATTTCTGACTCTACACAACCACAAGACTAAAACTCCAATTTATAGTCTGCTTTTTACAAAATGAAAACCTTCTGTTTAACCCTTGATGAAAATGAAACTTCTTAAATTGCATACATCTCCTGAACGATGTTCAAAATCCTCTTCCATAGCCTTCTAAATTAAGAAAAATGTGTAAAATCTTTGAGCCACTGAATCTGATGTTATGTTATCATACAAACCAAAACTCAGCTCTAGATAAGCAGAGGTAGACTTGTGCAAGGCTCAGTTCTGTTCGGTCCTACTGAAATCCCAAAGTTGCACCTTAACATGAGTTTGGTCCACTACAGGTCTGTTGAATGACAGCACAGTGGGTGTGTTTCGGAACTGTGAATACCTGCGGCTGAGGCGAGCGTGCATCCGTACTGCTCGTATATCTGCAGAGGCCTTCAAGAGAGCGCTCTGTCCTCATAGATTACTGGAGCTGGATGCTGCCAGGGTCAATGCAGACCTCACTATTCCTGATATTCTGAAGGGACTGGCCACCAATAAATATTGTCAGGTAAGAGTATGTCAAGTAATGTGAGGGGAAAAAAAACCTTAAGCCTAAATGAACTGAATATGATGTGGTTGCACTCATCTGTTTGTTGTTTTTTCCTCACACATCCTGCAGGAGTCCCTCCAGCGACTTGTCCTAACAGGTCTCACCATGTCCTCTCTGGAGGAACCAATCCGGCATCGCTTCAGCTCCCTCCGGGGCCTGCGCTCCCTCTCTTTAGCGAACGTAGACTTCTATGACTCTGGGCTAGTAGACGTGTGTTCCCTGCCTCGGCTGGAGAGCCTCGATCTCTCCAACACCTCAGTCACCAACCTGAGCCCACTGCTGGGCCTGAAGGAGAGGCTGCGCTCACTAACGCTACACCAGCTGAAAAGGCTGGAGATGAGCACCGCTCAGCTGCTGGGAGTCATTGGCCAGTTGGATGTATTGCAGGTTTGTGGAAGAGTGGAGCTGAGTGTGGCGCTTGTGTTAAATCTGTTTGTATTTGTTTATTGAGAAAAATACTTTCTTTGTGATTTCACAAGCCATGCTTTTGTGTGTGTGTGTGCGTGTTGCTGGGTGTGTGTGAAACCCTGCCTGTGCAGCACCTGGATATCAGTGATGATAAACAGTTTACCTCTGACGTGGCTCGTCAACTGCTCGGACAGCCAGGGATCCTGCCCACTCTCGTTTCCCTGGATGTGTCGGGGAGGAAACAGGTGTGTGTCTCTCTTTGAGTATTTCAGTTAACTTGCAAATAAAACATACCGGTTGTCGAGAACGTTTTTTAATGTGTAAATGTTGCAGGTGACAGATGCCGCTGTTAAGGCATTTGTTGACGAGAGACCAGGGATGACCTTTGTGGGACTTCTGGCCACAGATGCTGGTTTTTCTGACTTCCTCTCTGGAGAAGGAAACCTAAAAGTAGGAATAGATGCATACATTAACACTGATAACTGTGCATACAAATTCAGGTGTGCTAAACCGTTGTTTTGTTTTTGTTGTGTTTGAACAGGTAACAGGGGAAGCCAACGAGACCCAGATCTGCGAGGCACTGCGTCGCTACAGCGAGAGAGAAGGTTTTGTGAGAGAAGCTCTGTTTCATCTGTTCAGCCTCACACATGTCATGGAGAAACCACGGCCTGACATCCTTAAGGTCATTATTTCTACTGTAATTATTTTATGCATCATGCATTACCACATATTTATTTGATGTGTCAGCCACATTTCCTCCCCTCATAGAGCTGATTTATAGTATTGTGTCAAAACCCTACCCCTCTCCACCACAAGTTCCTCATCTGTCTAGTGAAACATAATTTAACTTCCTTCTTCTCTTTGGGTTTTCTAGTTGGTGGTTTTAGGTATGAAGAATCATCCTGCCACTCTGAATGTCCAGCTGGCAGCCAGTGCCTGTGTGTTCAACCTGACGAAACAGGACCTGGCAGCAGGAATGCCAGTCCGGTTGTTAAGTACCGTCACTCAGCTTCTTCTGGAGGCCATGAGGACTTTCCCCAACCACCAACAGGTAGTTTTATGAATTTTGTTATCCCTGTGGGTAATTCATGTTTATGTACTTGTTGAGTACAACTGTAGATTCCCAGAGCTGTGCAGAGTGAAAGACTTGTAAAAAGCATCATGTTAAAAAATATTAGGTGTTAAAGTTAGGTTTACACTTCAGACTTTTTACCCTGAAGTATTTCAGCCACCTGTGTAAATATTCATTTGCACAGAACCTTCTTGTTTGGATAAATAAGTTTCAGACATAACATACATGAAGCAACAAAATCCTCAGCTGCAGTTGGTCACAAACAAGACAGAAGTAATAATTCGAGTGTGATCTGGGGTTGTCTGGGGTTAGAGGGTAAGCATGCAGGTGCACATGCTGGAACACCAGTAGGACTTTCCATCTCTCTGTAGGTTGGGAAACACCCACATACCATCATTAAATTGTGATAACCTGAAAATCCTGTTGTGTTGGGGAACACCCCACAACAACAAAAAAGTACAGCTTCCTTTTTTTTGCTTTCTTTACCATGGCAATAAGGGTTTTATACATGCAAATATAAAACATAGTGCAGTTCAGGTCCATTGGGTGTTTTGTTAACCAGTAAAACAAATGTTAATCAGTGTAGCCTTCACTGGAACCAAACGCAGGGATCTGGTTAGAACTGTATTATGGATTAGTTATTGCAGAAAGTAACATGTAAAGTCAAATGGCTTATGCATAATGATACAGGATGTGGTATTAAAACAAAATAAAAGAGCAATACAAATGCAACTGAATAAAAGGGGCACAAGAAAAACAGCATACATAATGTTAACTTTAATATGTTTTTAACTACAGAATTGCATAGACCAAGATAACTACTGTTTTGCCCTGCACAGGCTCTACATCAGACATGATAGAATATTTCTGTACATACCTTTTATTAACACTGTGGAGTAAAACAGAACTGATGAGGAGAGTATGTTTAGAGATCTTGTGAGCTCATTGTAGTCAGAGTTTGAGGTTTTGCACTGATGCCTGTTCTGGTTTCTCTGTCTTCAGCTGCAGAAGAATTGTCTGCTGTCTCTGTGCAGTGATCGCATTTTGCAGGAGGTCCCTTTTAACAGGTGAGAAATACACATTTAGTTAAAACATAAAACCAAATCTGCCAAAAGAACTGTATGATTATAATAGAAATGTTTTTCTTTCACTTCCTGTTATCAAGGTTCGAAGCTGCCAAACTAGTGATGCAGTGGCTCTGCAACCATGAAGACCAGAACATGCAGAGGATGGCTGTGGCTATCATTTCCATACTGGCTGCTAAGGTATATATTGCGTAGATGTGTTAATATCACACATGTAGTTGTTCATGCATTCTATACACGTGTCGAGTTAAACTCTTAGATGTTTGTCTTTCCCAGTTGTCCACAGAGCAGACGGCTCAGCTTGGAGAAGAGCTGTCCATAGTCAAGGTAAGATTCTCATCTCTGCTGTATTCTCTCTGCCTTTAACTAATTTACCGAAAAAGCCAAATTTTCAATGCAAATATGCTCTTTTCCGCCCGCAGCAACTGCTCCACATTGTGCGTCAGAAGGCTACTCAGGGCACGGTGGACGCCACCCTCAAATTTACACTCAGCGCACTCTGGAATCTTACCGATGAATCGCCAACAACTTGCCGCCATTTCATCGAGAACCAGGGACTGGACCTGTTCATTAAAGTTCTAGAGGTACACTGACATGTCAGCATGTTCATGTAAATAAACGATAAGCATACGTACAAAACAGCTTAAAGCTGATTACTGTGCTAGTTAATCATCACCCTTAATCACATGTTGGTTTGTTTAAGTATGTATGCCTGTTGGGCCGGCTGACTCACTGTTGTTTTGTATCCATACCACCCCCTCCTCCCCCAACCCTCTCTGCAGTCCTTCCCCAATGAGTCCTCTATTCAGCAGAAGGTTCTAGGTCTGTTGGTGAGTTAACTGCTTTTTTATATACCCTGTAGAAAAACTGAATATTGAATAAATTAACAATATAAAGATATCATTATTCCCTATTCGCCCTTTGTTGTGTAGAACAACATAGCGGAGGTCGGGGAGCTGCACGGAGAGCTGATGGTGCAGGGCTTCCTGGACCACATCAGCACTCTGCTGCACAGCTCAGAGGTGGAGGTGAGCTACTTCGCCGCAGGCATCCTCGCACATCTGACGTCCCGAGGAGAGAAGGCCTGGAAGCTCAGTCCCGATCTTCGATCATCACTGTTGGAACAACTGGTAGGAATGAGCATCATGCACATAAATATGCATGTTTTTTGAAAAGTTGGTTTTTGAGTCTCATGCATTTGTGTGTCTCTCCAGCATTCCGTTATTATGAAGTGGCCCGCACCAGAGTGTGAGATGGTGGCCTACAGGTGAGATGCAGTTTCTCCATAGTATTTATAAAGAAGGGAATCGATTACATTAAAGGAAGTAAGTTCATAGCTTAAGTGTTGAGGTGTTTACAGAAGAGCTGAGTTATCAGGTGTTTCTTAAATGCACCATTGAACAGGTTGTCAATAAGATGCTCAAAGTGCATCTGAACTTTTTCATGGATTTAAGAGACATTTAGCCTTATATGATGGTGAGATTAGACTTATTAATCATTATGACCAAAACCTTTATCTAGTATTACTGACAAAAGGAGAATAAACAAAAATAACAGAAATAAACACTTGCTCGAGTGATAAAATGACGATTTGGGGTCTTTCTGACAGATGAATTCAAATGATCTGTTTTAAGAGGACACCTTGAAAAACAAGTCTGTAAAATGTTCTGCATACTTAACTTTATGTTTTATTTATTTATGTTTGTGTGAGTTGTTCTAATAAGGCTATAGACAATCAAATTGTCAAAACCATAGCATAAACTTCTGACATACATAGTAAATATATTCTTATCGTCTTTCATTCTGTAGGTCATTTAACCCCTTCTTTCCCCTACTGGAGTGCTTTCACACCCCTGGTGTCCAGCTGTGGGCTGCCTGGGCCATGCAACATGTCTGCAGCAAGAACGGTGAGACACAAATACATACATGCACATACAAAACTAAGTGTGATTCTGGTAATATACACTTCACACTTCCTTTTACTGACATCAGATAAGGCAGTTACTTTCTCACATATTGATATCGTGTGAACCTGTGTGTCTGCAGCCGCTCGCTACTGCAGCATGTTGTTGGAGGAAGGCGGCCTACAGCAGCTTGAGCAAGTTCATACACACCCACAGACGCACAAAGATGTCAAACTGTTGGCTGAGAGCATTCTGGAGAGCCTACAGCGCCACAGAGCCCGCACCGGCCAGCCTGCACTTACGCACACAAGTCGCCGCCCGCCGCCACAATAACCTCACAGAGGTAAAGACGCACACACACACACAGAGACACACACACACACTAGTAGTCATTTAGCATTTCACCCCTCACATTGGCTGGAGATTTTTCATTCTTTTACATTTTCTCTTTCAGAAAATGATGCTCCCTGACCAAGAGGAGGACATAAGCTGAGTCCCACCACAGAGGGGATTTTGTATTTGTGTGTATGCATATCGCACACACAAACACTCGTATCAAGTATCCCCAGAAAATATACATAAAAGGACGGAGACTTTGCAGTTCTTTGCACACACACTAACCTTATTTATTTTCATTGTGTTTGTTTCAAAACAAAAATATTTCTGTGTGCTAATCTTGTGATTAAAAAAAAAAAAAAAAAAAAAATTCAACTGTTGGTTTAAGCTCAAATCTCAACATCTCTTGTTGGTCAGACATCGGAATCATGATGATTTTTATACCAAAAACACATCAGTGCATACATACGAATCTCAGTTTAAGATCAAGCCCCCCCCCCCTCTCCAAAAGCTCAGCTGAGGGTCGACACCCTCCGGACCCTGTATGTTACTGAGGGTTCTGGTTTGTCTAAATTGGTTGATTAGCTCATTAAATATACGCATGACGCTGCTGTGAGCTCAAGCATGCTGGAGTTTGTCTGAATGCTTGTACTGTTCATTTTAGGAATGCCTGCCTTTTCTTTTGTTTATAGCAGTGTTCTATTCACTGAAACCCATGCCTCTGGGTCTGCAATAGTACTGTTGCTCTCCTCTTCATTTAGTCTTTTATCAGCTAATGCCTTTGATTTGATGTGACGGGACACTTGCCTAGGGTGTGTTCAGTGGGTTCAAATGTTCAAACATTACAGAGGAAAACCTAACTTATAGAGAAATAATATATCTTTGAGAAGATCCAGTGCTTTTTCTTTTCTAAATAAACCGTATCAGTTGCGAAATTACACCGAATTAATGCTGCGGCCATTCGATAATGTCTGGTGAGTACAAAAGTCCTTTCTGGACACAAATGGCAATAATGATGTGGTCAGTATAGTTATGATGGATGTACATATGTATTGAGTCACAGCTGTTTTTCTCTTTGAGGAAACTGTTTATATATTATTGGTATGTTCACTGTGCTTCCTAATGTGTCAGAGTGTCTTAAAGACAGAGGCAGCACTTCTGTTGAGCATGTGTGTATGTACGTCTGTACAGGTAGCTGCATCTTAAAGAGTGTATGTAATTTGTACATAATAGAAGATGGCAAAGAAATAGTAATGGTTTGTTTAGGACCGGTTGAACTGGTTGCATGGAAATTATTATATTGTATGTTCCATTGTTTGTCTGACTTCCCGTTAATTAGGTTTTTTTTTTTTAAAGCGGGGTAAACAAAGGAGGAATGTTATTTACCCAGGAGAGAGCGTAGGTGGTGTTATCAGAAGTATTCAAGGTTATTTTTCTGTGCTCTGAAATGGCCGTGTGACTTTAGTATCCACCAGGATGTAATCTACCAGATATACGTCTGCTGTCCAGAGAAGCCAGCTGACCTTGATGCCCATATTCTCCTTTTTCATCTGATGTCTTGATTCTCATAAAGGCTCCCGTCATCGTTCTCTATGCAATCCAAGTCGGTGTTGCTGTCAAAGCCCTGATATAGTGATGACAAATTTTGAGGAAAAGTGGGTCTTTGCTTCAGCAGGTATACCAGTGGTAAAACTTATATGAATGGAAATAAAAATAAAATATTGGGCTACAAAGGGCAATGGTACACTAAAACAGCCACACACATCACCTCATCTGCTCAGTGAGTTATGGCCTTACTGTGTTCTTTAAACCAGGTGTCGTTTTATAAGCTTGCTTCTTATGCATAGGTCCTGAGCAGATAGAAGAACCTGTTTTTTTGTTTTTTTGTTCTTTCCTGTTGCTCCTGTTTACCTTGGATTGTTTAGTTGAGCCGCTGAACATCGCCCGGGATGAAGGCCAGTTTTTGGCAAAAATGTAATTAAGATGGAAGATGCAAAAGTGTGGATACTGTATGTCTGCTATGACTGTGCCATGTTGCTGCTGAGAGTCATGTTTTCAAGTTTGGAAATAAAGAATGTACATTCCCATAAACTGGAGATGACAACTGTGTCGTCTTTTTTTATTCAGTCACCTCACAAAGATGAGCTTCATATCAACCATGAAGTATAGAACGTGTAAGTAAAAGTAAGAAACTGCCATTAGGAAAAGCTTTATTTTTATTCATATTATTTTTATTGTCATATTATGTTGTTGTGTTTTGGATCAAATGAAATCAAATCTGTCTCATCCTGAATATCACAAGTGCAAACAGTCACCACTGGATGGTCACACTGCCCTAAACTAATGTATTGACACTGGCTGGGATGCACACAGACAATCAATGGGAGTTAATTGTCAGACAATCAGACATGGGGTTAGAGAGAGTGCTTTGCCTCTGTGTCTCTCACTTATGAGTCACCGAAACTCAGTGACTCAGAAGTGTTTATTCTCCAGTGTACCGCGGAGGTCTCTTCTCTATAAAGGCAGCCATACCCTCTTGTCTGTCACGCGTGGGAATGACCTGAGAAGAGAGGGCAAATGTTACAGCAGGACAACAGTAATCTGACCACAGATGACCTCCGAGAGTTTCACAAATGTCAGATTAGAGCTGAATGTAACTTAAATTATATGCGCTGCTTATATTGTCATTTTTATGGATAATAAAGTATGTATTAAAGCTCCCGAAAACATGGCCTCAAATCAAATCGAAATATTTTTCTACAACTTTAAATATTCATGACTTAATAAGAAACTATCAAAGTAAAAAAAGCAGCACGCATTTAGTTATTTACTGAGAGTTTAACACTCAAACAAAAACTTCTAACTAAGCAGAAAATTGTGTTTGTGTAGGACCTGATTGCTCATAGTAAAAAGGTGATTGAGAAAATACATTTTCAGGGTCTTTCAAGTATATATATATATATATATATGTACTGGAACTCTTACCCGAGCATAACACATCCTCTCTATTGCCATTGCTGAACTGATGTCGACCTGGAAGAGACAGATCTCAGTCACAACAATCACTGATGTAATAAAAAAATTATTATATATATATATATATATATGTATAAAGAAATGTAATCTATGAATCACAATGTACCTCAAAGCCTCTGTTCATTGCTTCTTTTGCCATACGCACAGCGATAGGAGCCTGGGCAACAGACATGAGACACAATTTGTAAAAACATGTAAAAAAAAAAAAAAACATCTAAAAAAAAATAGAAAAATCACTGAAACATAAAGAGAACGTCTGGTCCTTCTCTTCTAATCCTAGCAGTTTTTCCAAGGAGTCACTTAAATACTACAACAAACATCTAAAGGCTTACACAGCTTATTATCTGCTCCATCCTACCTCCTTTTCATTCAATGCAAACTCCTGTCAATTATTCAATCCACACCGACACCCGCACATGTTTGTGAGTGTGTGTGTGTCGTGCTATTTGTGGTCTGTTTCTCCACTTGACTGCCACTTGGGCCCTGCTGCCGACTGTGGGCATCTGAACTGGAGTGAAAGAAATATGGAACGACAGAGGCCTGCAGAGAGGGAGAGATAGAGAGGGGAAGGTGGTGAAGAAAGCAGCAGGATGGGAAAAAAGAGGAGGACGAAAAAGAGAAGAGACGAGTTGTTGAGAAAGGGGGGGGGGGCAGGGAGCAGGAGGTAAGAGAGCAGGTCCCTTGCCTGGAGGAGGAGGGATGCATCACTATCTGAGCTGTAGCAGAGTGAAAAAGTGAGTGTATTCTAACCTGAGGCAGTATCTCTCTGGCCAGGCTGAGTGCCTCTCTGTAGGCAGCGTCTCCTGTCTGGTTCTGTTCCACAGCTCTGTTTACGAGCCCCATCTCCAGAGCTGTCTGCCCTCCCACACGCCGACCTGATAAACCAACAAAGAGAGAGAGAGAGAGTGACACACAAAGCCCTCGCTGAACGACAAGCATCCTATGTGTCAGTGTTTCTGTCAAACCACCTGTGAAGATGAGCTCTTTGGCCAGAGTCATGCCGACCATCCGCGGTAGACGCTGACTGCCCCCTGCAGGACAAAGCACTTCAAGGTCAAGCTCTTGCAGCTGCTTTGTCTCTTTACTTAGACACTCAGTACTGTGAAAGGTCATTTGTGAGTGCAAGTGTGACCTCTTGTCGTCTTACCCGCCCCTGGGAGCAGCCCCCGTGTTGTCTCAATCAGACCCATCTGTGCAGAATACGCTGAAACACACATACACACACACATACAAAGGACAGTTGAAGGTCTGTACTGCTGGGTGCCATTAAGCCAGGGAGGGCATAAAGTCTGACTGATGCCTCTGTCAGAGGAGCAGACGCAAACACCTGCTCACCTAGCTCCTCAGCGCTCAACCAATCACTGAGCTGCCGGGACTGATTTAACCAATCGCATGTAGATTCAGCTACACGAGCAGTTGGGCAGATGTGTCTGGCCTCAGCAGCTATCATCAGTCCCTGAGCTCATCAACTGATCGTTATTGCGGGGTGAAAAGCCCATATCTCCAAGCTTCTTAGCAGCTAAAAAGAGCAGCCTCAATTTTAGCTTGGCCCTGTTTGTATTTCTGTGGTTTTTAAACAGTTTCATACAGTAAGTCCCCATTAACTCAAAAAAAAAAAAAGGAAGGACATATTACAAAAAAGGAGGGTGTAGCAATTCAAAAAATTCCTAGTTGATGACACTTGAAACATTACAGTGATTACAGTGAAAAAAATGATTTGCAACATAAAAAATGTCCATCAGATAAAGGCATTAGATACAGAAAATAAACTGTAAAAAACTAAAGGAATAAATGAATGACTTCTACATCTTTAAAACTTCTACAACATTACAAATGGGCTCATCTCCTGTTTACACATATCCATTATCCTCTAATCTACACTGATGGGACAGGGGAGTTGTCAGTCTCAAGAAATGGCCCCAAGTGGATTTAACTATCCTCCTCTCTCCTGTTTGGAGTCAACCACTGATCTAATATGACTGGATTAGTGACAGCTGTGAAGAGAGCATGACATCCCCTTTCCAACCTTATTAACATCACCTGAAGGAAAATGAAAGAAGAATGTTAAATGTATTCAAGCTTGACGCAGACTCGCGCAGTTTAAGAGTTGACAGTTGAAGGTTCAGAGTTCACTCACCAGCAGAGCGAAGGTCACAGGCCAAGGCCAGCTCCAGGCCACCTCCCAGAGCTGCGCCATCCACCGCAGCGATGGTCGGCATGGGCAACAACGCTGATGGGACAATAGAATAAACTTAGTCAGGGTAAAAAGGTGAGTTTATTCATCCATCTATCTATCCTTCCATCTTTGTATCTATCTATCTCACCTATCTGAGTCATGAGGGATCGCAGGTTGTGAACAAACAGATCGGACTCAGAGTTGTTCATCAGAGCTCTCTCTTTCAGGTCGGCACCTGTACATACATCAAAACACACACAGTCACCCATCATTTAGACAGTTTTTGATCACAGATGTAGACGACGGGCAAGTTTCAGATGTTCCAGAGAACACTCACCTGCACAGAAAACCCCCGGCACCAAACTCCTGAAGACAACCACACGCACTGCTGAGTCATTGGACAGAGTGGACACCAGCTCCCTCATCTGCACACACAGGACACTGTGTCTCAGTTAGTGTGTGTGTGGTGTGCGTGTGTGTGTGAACATGGCGATGTAGAGGTCTGCTCACCTGTGACACAAACACATGGCCCAGAGAGTTTCTTGCCACATGTCGGCACATCAGCACCTCTGCTATACCTGAGGAAGAGACACAGCAAACAGAGAAAGAGAAGGCAGCAACTAACTATTAACTCTCATAGTTTTTATCAAATTACTGTTTCATCATACTGTTCAATTGTCAAAACTGCTGATCAGCTATTGATTTCAGCACTTTAGGCTGTGATCTTGATGTGCTATATCATGACTTTCTACAGTCAAATCAGTATGGAAGTTGGTTCCTGTTGGGGAAATAAATAAATAGATAGATAGATAAACAAATAGCATATTTCATAATTCCAACTGTATTTATAACTTCATAGTGATGTAATAATTACAGCATTAATCGATTAGTCAATCAACTAAAATTAATAGAAAACAATTTTGATAATTGATAAATAAAAAAATGGCCAAAAATGGGATGTTCCAGCTTTTCAAATGTGAGAACTGGCTGATTTTCCCTGTCTTATATTGTAATTGATTAAATATCTTTGGTTTTTGGACTGTTGGTCAGACAAAAAGGTAATTTGGTGACATTGCCTTGGTTTCTAGGAAATAGCGATGGTCATTTATTCACAATTGTATAATGTTTTACAGACAAAGTGTTTAATCCAAAAAAATAATCAATACTGAAAAAATAATCATTAGTTGCAGCCCTAATTAAAATAATAAAAAAAACTCACTTGATAAGTCATAATTATCAGGTAGTCACGTATTTTTATCTTCTGTTTTTTCATATATTTATTCATTTATTTCCTCGGCAGGAATGGGCTTCCATAAAGTCAAAACATGAATTTCTGAGACATGCTCCTGCCTGATAATGCTTTTCAGCTCAGAAAAACTTTTCAGACGTAAACATTCATGGAAAATTTGTTTAAAATCACAACCGAGTTTTGTAAAATAGATTCTGGTACAGAGTCTAGTTTGGAGAATATTTGACAAGTTTCCTCAATACAAAACCCATTTTAATCCGGAAATACTGAGTCGGTGACAGTGAACGTGGACAACGCTGATCGCATGAAAGTGAATCCCTACCATTGTCCTCCCCATCCAACCGCTTCAGATCCACCTCTACAGCAGCTTCCGCCTCTGTATGCTGCTTACGGCTGAGTGCGCGGCTGTAACCCGTCAGAGAACGACCTCCACCGGCCAGCTGTCGCGTTCTGTCCCGGGGGGTCAGATACGGTGTTCGTGCGTGTGTATCCGGCAGAATTACACCCAACCACCTCGGCCCCACCAGTCTGCAAAGGAGAGTTGTCATGTTTATTTATCATTCGCCGTTAGTGACAGGAAGCTTGTCCGGAAAGTTGCAGGAAGTTTAGTGCAGGTTTCTTCCTGTCTGAGAAGGAGGGACTTGACCGCCCCTGACTGTCAAATCAGCATCAGACAGGTTCATGCAAGGTAGTGGACCTCAGAGATAAAACCTAATGATGCATTGAAAGTAACTTCTATTTTGGTAAATAGGGGGGGATTTTTATACTACCTGATACCACTCACTATTTCACTCAGCAAGACTCAGAGCTGTAATTGTGAAAGTTTATTTTACTTCCTCTGTCCACTCATCCTGTCGTCTGCTCTCTCTCTCTCTCTCTCTCTCTCTCTCTCTCTCTCTCTTTCTCTCTCTCTCTCTCTCTCACACACACACACACACACACGTACACATACACACACACACTGTCCTCCAGCCTGGTGTCCTGTCTCTGGAGTGTCCAGTCGTTGGCCAGACAAAGCAGGGTGTTGAGATAAGGTTTTCCGTCAGGCTGCTCATGTCTAGTCTGACCATGCATTATTGAGCAGGTCTTTACAGGTTATGCAATTACACAGTCAGGCATTGGGTCTGATGGTGCAACAGTCTGAGCAGTGTGTGTGTGTGTGTGTATCCATATGCATGTGATACAGATGGGAGAGACAGATATTGACCATAAATGACACATTACAGTTCAACCTCTTACCATTCAGGTACATCAGATTGCATTTATATTGATCTGATTACTTCCCTTCTGCCAACGGCAGCACATTTTATTGTCCATTTTATTGGTGTCTGCCTTTGTTTACTCTTGGTAATTAACATGGATGTCAGTGACTCTGGGCAGTCAATCATGTTAATTTGTAACTGAGATGTAAATGTATTATAAGGGTAGAGTGTAGATGGATGTTTGTGCTGGAGGGTGTTGGGTCAGGAGGGTTGGCAGGATCAGGTGGGTTAAGTGAAGCTGAAACTATAGCTTATACCTACAGTATAACTGTATGTAACATAGACAGATAGGATAAAAATAGAGAGAAAGAAGAAAAGAAAAGGAGAAAGGAGACATACGTTACTTAGATTTGCATTTGTCTGTAGGTTCTGTTGCAGTGAAGTGAAATGTCACCTGATTGATTTCTAAGGTTCTGGTCTGGAAGAGAACAGGTGGTTTAGATTTGCTGTCTGGCAGGTGTGCATTGGTTTTCTCATGTGTACGTGCCTTGAGATGGAAAACTGATGGTAGATGACGCTCACTGTTTGAATGTGACGGTGTGTGACAGAACCTGAGCCTGATGGACTGTAACTGACACTGCCAGTATATGTCTCTGGACAAGACACACAGGTTGGACACACATCCAAGCAGGAGCACAGTCCACCCACAGGGAACACTGATGCCTTTTAAGAGCAACCTGCAGGCATTACATAAGAGGACAAAGGAGAAAGTTGTTTTTTTTCCAGCATGCTTCAGTGATTTTCATGCACATCTCCTCCCTCCGAGCCCTGTTGGTAGCATCATTTCCTGGCTTTAGCTGGGTAGATACGCCGCCCCTTCTGTCGACAAACATCCTGGACATGGCACAAAGTCCTCATTTTCCACACTGTACATGATGTCAGCCACACAGCATTTCCCCTCCCATCCTGCAGGGGTCAGTCTTGTATCAGCAGGATGATTGAAGGAGCACTATGCTCTGTCCTGTTGCTCCTCTGCTCCCTTTACTCTCCAGTGCAGTCATTACTTCTGTTAGGCTTGCTGTCCAAGTAAATGCACGCCCCCCTGTTCCCACCATCCCTCTTTAAAACATGGTTCTTTTTAGTCTTCTTGCTCCACCTTCTCTCCTCTGTCTCCCTTTCCTCCCATCAGAGGAGGCAGGTGACGTGAGCAGGGCGCAGAGTCGTGTCTAGACAGTCCTCCAGCATCAGCCTCATCAAAGGCCGGGGTTGACTTTGGGCAGGGAAGCCTGGTGACAGGGCACGAGGCCGGTCATGAGTCAGAGGGAGTGAGTGGCGTCCTGTTACTGCATCTGTCTGTCAAGAGTGAGACGACACACTGATCTGCTCTGGGCATGTACAGTGTGTTTGACCTTTGTGTCTGATGTTTTATCACACAGATATACTTTAAGATAGAAACATACATGACACACTTTTTCAGCCTTCGCTTTGGATCACAATCACAATAGAACAAAGTCAGTCAGGCTCATGTAAGGAGCTACTTTATTTATGAAACCATGGAAGACACAACAGTTGTGCATCACTGCCACGTTTGTTCTCTTGTAGGTGTGTCGGTATGTGTGTGTATATTAGATAACATGTAGGTTTGTGTGTGTGTGTGAGTGAATGTCAAGGGGCAGGACTAAGGGGGGCTGCCATTATGTGAGTACATTAACTCCGCTAAGGTACACAGAAACAGGGTGGAGTGGATTAACACGCTCTGCTGATACCACAGAAGCAACGGCCCAGCAGAACATGATACTGTCAGAATGAAGACATGATACTCGCTGATCTTCATCTATGAATAATCGATGTGTAAAAGGTTGTAAACATATTAAAGGATAAGTCTGGTTGTGTTTTACTTTTTTTCAATGATTCTACTAATAGATATTGTCTACAAATTAAATACTGTAGCTTATTCCTCTGTGTCATTGAGCTCCATGGTTGTCCAAAAACTATTTAAAACACATCACCGACCAGAACCGTTGCACTCACTGATATGTTCCATCGTTGGCATGAAATTATTTAGCTGTCTTTAAATATGAAAGTTCCATTTTTGTCACCCATTTTTAAAGATTTATATCTTCAGTAGGTAGTAAGATTTCGCTTGAGTGCCATGCACAGCACTCCATTAAGAAACTGTATCCTGTGATGAATAAAATGTGTGTGTAATGTGTAAAAAAAAAAGCATGCAACCCCAGAGCACACATACAAATACACACCCAGTATGACACCATAAAGAGCCTGAGACTTACAGCCTGAAAGATAGTGGAGCAAGATGGGAGAAGAGTTACAACTAGACTGAGTCACAGAGAGAAAAAGGGAAAGAAGAGTTACTGCCTCACATAGAGGAGGAGTAGGGCCAGAGCTCAGCCAACATTTAATATATTCTGCTCTTATAAAAAAAAAAACCCTTTCACTTGTCATTATTTAGTCCAGGGATCCTCCAAAGAAAAATAGAGAGCTATAAAGATGTATAGCAGTGATGGCCTCCCCTCGGCTTGGGATCAGACCGGCTGTCTGGCTCTTGACAGCAGACACTGCACCCCTCCTATTAAAAAATAAAGATGTTTCACTGCTCAACCTGGAGCACACACACTCTGCACGTGCACACACTCACAAGCACATTGTCACAAAGTCAGCGAACATCCATGCAGCACTTACCCACGTGCTGCACTCACAAGACCGTACAACACAAAAACTCCAAATATCAAATATCCATGATACACATTGCCATGTAAACTCTTGCGCACACACACACACACATGCACAGGGATATACACACTTGCCTCTGGAAGCTGACACTGTTTGCAGCGTAGAGGGAGGAAAGTTACATGAATGATTCTGATCGCCAGGCTTTACCGAGGCAGTTATCTGCGAACACGATCCACCGAGGCCATTAAGACAGCAAACCCATGACAGAGGTAGCAGACAGACCGACACAAACTGATCAAACAGGCTCCTCCAGGCTGCTCTGTACTGTACCTTCAATAATCATACATCAAACTGAAGATAGATAACCATGTCTGACCACAACAGCTCTGAAATTAACAACTGAGCGGGAGGATGTCAGTGCTGTCATTTTTCACTGTCAACTTGTTATCCAATCACAGTCAGATGATATAGCTGCCTTGACTTCTCAGTTGCCTTGATTATCTTCAGGGATGGCAGTCTTGGTCTGTGTGTGTGTGTGTGTGTGTGTGTGTGTGTGTGTGTATGTGTGTGTATGTGTGTGTGTATGTGTGTGTGTGTGGATTACCATGAGATTTTGTACAGACATCAGTGGTCGCCAGAGGATGAACCCTATTGATTTTGGTGATCCAATGGCGTTTCATCTAAGGCCACCTGCAGAATGACATTTGTGGTTTTGAGTGAAATATGTCGATAACTATTAGATGAATGTCCATGAACATTTGAAACACATTCACGTAGCCCTTTACTTTCCATATAGCGCTGTCATTGGGTCAAAATTTTAATTTGTCCAGTATTTTGGTTTATGGCCAAAAACTGCAAAATTGACATTCTCATCAGTCTTGGCTGTACTTTGCATTGTATAATGTTAATGTTCACTCTTGTCTAATGAAAAACAGGCAGGAATCAAATTGGTCATAACACTGTTCTTTCCCAACCTTAACACAAAGCCATGTCATGTTAACTTGTGTCCCCTCGCCACAGGTTGCTTGTCTATGAATGGTGAGAATCGAAGACTGATTTTCTCTTCTTAGGTTGTTTCATTTGAAAACTCCTCAGAGGCCTAAAGAGGTAAAACTATACAGTCTTTAGTGTAAGTAAACTAAATTTTCTATGATAGAATTTAAAAAAACCCATAATGTTATTTCTTATACCCTGGTAATCATCTAACAACCCCACAGATTCACCTTGCGACCCACAGGTTTAAAACCACTGCTTTAAAGCTCAATCTCATAACATCTGAGAGAACAGCATTAAGGTGCTTCATTAGGTATAATGATAGTCTCACTGAAAGCCAAATGACCTCTGTGTGACCCTTGAAGAAAACTGGCTTGAAAGCATCTATACTGTGCACAAAAGTGTAGCTAAATGATCAATAATTATGCTCTTGTGAATATTTAACCTCTTAACCCTCCTATTAGAAGCAGGGTCATTGTATATATTCCTTTCTACTCATTTCTTCATATTTTTTACAATCATTTGGTACATGTTGGCATTAAAACAGAGTTGGAATGGCAACTAATTTACCACTTGGCATTACATATAATATTTCTTAATTTCATTTTTCACCATAAACCAAATGTCAGCTGTTTTTGTTTCATTGAATGAGACAGTAATGAGACACTGGCAACAAGAGGTGGCAATCAGCATCCTTGCAGTCTCCTTCCACGTCCACTATTCAGACAAAAAAAGTGACGCACATAGATGTGGACAGCCGACTTCACCGCCTTCCCAAATTAAAATGTGCGTATGCCAAAAAATTAATAACTGAGCACGCACAATCCAATTTGAATGCATTATGTTATCAACAAACCGCTGGGGGACAGAATGAGGAGAAATTAGCCACTGGACCACATGAGATAAGGCCTGTTAAATCTGTGCTGCTTTCAGGCAAGATTATGATTGACTTGTATTTTACGCACACGCGCACGCACACACACACACACACACACACACACACACACAGAGAGAGAGAGAGAGAGAGAGAGAGAGAGAGAGAGAGAGAGAGAGGGAGAGAGAGAAACTATCATCCTTCATTTCTTTGAGTTCCTTTGGCCGGACAGACGGTCTGTACTCTGGACGTCTGGCTGGTTATCTCGAGTGGGCAACACCTGGTGACGTCACCATCGCAAATTACACCATTGCCAACTGACACACAACACACACACTACATCTGTGTGTGCAGACCTGCAGTGTGAGCGCGGACGGAGAGACGGAGAGGGAGGGAGCGCAGAGCGAGAGCGCATCAGT
This sequence comes from Thunnus albacares, assembly GCF_914725855.1. Classification (NCBI taxonomy): domain Eukaryota; kingdom Metazoa; phylum Chordata; class Actinopteri; order Scombriformes; family Scombridae; genus Thunnus; species Thunnus albacares. The sequence goes on along the minus strand of NC_058114.1, from coordinate 25,046,155 downwards.
ACCGCGCAGCAGAGAGCGACGATCACACAGAGCCGTCTGAGCGGAGTGGAAGGACGCACTTTCCATCGCGCTCTTGAGAGAACCCCGACTTGTCTGCTGGACAGAGGTACATATCAGACCCACACACACTCAGACAAACACAGTCAAGGACATATGTGAGCGGTGTGCGTCTCTGCTGAGTCTACATCCAGGATTCAGGAATTTTTGCGCAGGTCATGGCATTTGTTTGGTAACTAAATGAAGAATGCACTCTGCTGGCGACAACTAATTCACAAAGATGAGTCACCAAGCGGGTGGTCGCCAACACTCAGTGGTCCGCTGTGGTTTCTTCAGGAGGGACAAACTCCGGTAAGCTGCTCGATTCACGCCCGCAGAGCGATAAGCGTCTCTCGGTCACCTTCTGAAATGATGTCTTGTGGCGACGTGCGTGGCGCGCCAGAGTGCGTGTGAGTGACTGACCGATAGTCTTTCTGAGAGAGAAAGAGAGGCTGGATATAAACAGCAGCCAGGCTTTCAGGCAGCGACAGCCAGACACCCAGGGCAGCCATCTCGCCCCTCTCACAGCTCCTCAGACCCATGCAGGATGCCCGGAGAGCGCCGGGGAGTCCTGGTCCAGCTCAGCCCGAGTTCATGACGCTCTGGGCGGCCTCGTCATGCGTCTCTTGCCCGAGCCCAGCGCCCAGTCCCTCCGGCTCCTCTTCCTCTTTATCTTCGTGATGGGGGTGGCCCCTTCACCGGCTCTCACAGCCGGCTGCCCCGACAGATGCGTGTGCGACGACCAGCTGGTGGTCCAGTGCGCCGGGCAGGAGCTCACCCTGTTCCCTAATGACCTGCCCCTGGCCACCCGGCAGCTCATCATCTCCAACAACCGCATCGGGGACCTTCCGGCGCTGCAGCTCAACTACCTGTCTGATCTGGTGTATCTGGACTGCAGCAACAACTCTCTCACCGAGATCTCCGAGTCCACCTTCGGGAACTTGCGGAAACTCGCCTATCTGGACTTGTCGTTCAACACCCTGCTGCAGATCGAGGACCGGACTTTCGGGCCCCTGGCGTCACTGGTGATGCTGCGGCTGACGGATAACCCGAGTCTGGGGGAGATCCACCCGGATGCCTTCTCGGAGAACATTGCTCTGCAGGTGCTGGATGTGAGCCGGAACAACCTGACGGTCCTCAACATCAGCAGCCTCATCGCCCTGCCTGCTCTCCGGTCTCTGGGGCTCAGCGGAAACCCCTGGAGGTGCGACTGTGACACGGAGGACCTCTGCCTCTGGGTGCAGATAGAGGGCTTCAAGTTCCAAGGTGAGGATGGGTGGAGTTTGATAGATGTTCAAAACACACAGAACCATTTGGGGTAATCTAAACAGTCAAATATGGGATGATTTTTCTTTTAGATGATCATTAAGGACTTGATCTTAAAAGAAGCATATTTCTGAAAAACAAAAACACATGCCGCCTGCTTTCTTTGCCAAAATCTGGCCTGTTCAGATAGCAACAGTCACACCTCTTGCAGGTGGTCTCCTGTTTGTTTGTTTGGTTCTGGAAGCAGGATCCTGTTGATGGCCAGTTTCCTGACAAATAAATAAAATGTTGCTCTGCTGAGACTATTCGCCAAAGACGCTCCAAGGTCTTATCATTTGTTATTGTCACATCAGCTCATTTAGATAATTTGATTGTGGGCGCTTGGGCCATTTAGTCCCTGATGGTTGGCCACTTACTACACTGTTGCTCTCCCTTTATTTTGTATGCACATACTTATCTTCCACATACACACACACACACACACACACACACACACACACACACACACAGTGCCATGTGCTCTCCCACAGATGCACAGAGGCTCTCTCTCTTTCCTAGGCACACACACACACACACACACACACACACACACACACTCAGAGTCCAGAGCTAATGGTTTGACCTTAGAGTCAGAGCAATCTGAAGATTTCATTCCCCTGCTTCTCTCTGCAATAAGATCTCCTCAGACTGCCCTTCACGTCTCAATAATGTGTCAAGTTTAATCCAACAAATCAGCAGACTTGTGTTACATTTACTTGGAAAACAAAAGCCACCTCGGCCATCCATTCTTTAAAGCGTCAGGGATTGAATTAAAAATCAGTAAGAGAGGGCCTCGTGACCTTCTCAGCGAAGGCAAGCATAGGTGATCTTTGCTTGTAAATGTTAATGGAGCTTAGTTCTAAGAAGGTGAACTGGGTGAAGTGTTGTAACAACATTGGTCCTGCTTATAATAGCCATCTTAACAGTCAGTGTGCATCCCATTGATCTTTCTGCATTGTCTGTCTGGGTCCTGAGGGCAGAGATAATGCTTGTGCCCTTTTTGTTTTTTTTTTCTGGCTAGCCCCTCACACACACACACACACACACACACACACACACACACACACACACACACACACACACACAAACACCTGTATGAACACACAAAAGCTGTGTGCACCTGGGTGTGCTGGCGCTCCCACTGCCGTATGCTTTGGCCTTTCAGTCCAGATGGTTAATGATGGTGCTCAAAAAAGCTGGACTCCTATGCTCCCATTAAGGACAGAGTGTGTGATGTGTGTGTGACTCACTCCACTTAAGTGTGTGTGAGTCAAACTGGCATCTATAGGTTAGAGGAGACCCTAAAGCCAGGGCCTGTGGGAGAAAGGAATGAGATTAAGGGACAAGGAGCTTGTGAGGAAGGCCACTCGAAGACAGCAGGTCCCCAAAGTTGTTATCCACCTTCACTTTCACTGAAGTACACTCAACAAATGGCACAAACATGAACACGCCAGCACATACACACACTCACACATACTTACTGCTCTGCTCCTTATCCCACCAAACACCAAATCCTCACATTTCTGCAGTAAAACAGAAAAAAAAAATATTGACAGAAGGGCTTTCGAATCGTAAGTGACACGACACAACACAACACAACACAACACACGGCAGAGTTTTTGTGCTTTCAACATGCACACAGCTGTACTGGCTCTACTAAATCACAGCTGCAGTAATATGAAATCACAGCTATATCCCACATCACATAACACTTTTATATAAACGTGACAAAACCACTGTGCTCCCTCAGAAACACACAAAAACACGCACTCTGTCTCTCAGACTGACAAACCGTGTATTGATATGGCACTTATAAACAACTACAGTAACCTGTTTAACAGAGGGAATGGGGTCAAGGGAGCGTGTGTGTGTGTGTGTGTTTTAGAGCATGCAGTGTGTTTCTGTGGTCATGAATGCCCTCCGATGTGACTGCAGGGCTGTGAGTCTAATGTGCAGAGATTCCAGCTGTCGTTACCTCTCAGTGTGAGTATGAATCAGGTGCATGCAAGTGTGTGTGTATAAGTGTGCAGTGTCTTCACATACTACTACATACTACTGCTAACAGGGCAGATTATTGTTAGAAAAGTCCTGTGTTTGTATGATTGTTTGTTACTCAATTTCTTTTTCAGTTCCAGTTTTTATATAGTTTTTTAATGCTTGCTTGTGTTTTCCTGTGTTTAAATAAGTCACTCAGTTTGTGTTTGTGTTTGTTTTAGACATGTGTCACTGAGAAAGGTTGACATGACTTGACTCTGGCAGCCACCAAAGTCAGAGTGTGACTTCAGGAAAGCAGAAAGATTGACAGATGCATTTGAGCTGTCTGTCCATAGGAAAGAGAGAAGAGAAACAAGAGGGAGAGTGATAGAAGAATGTGATATAAAGACAGAGTGGGTGTGTTTTTTGCCAATGCAAGACAGGAAAGAGAAGATCACAGGAAAGCCTAAGATTAAACATCCTGAAGACGTTCATTAGGTTCTGTCTGAGCTGGTGGAGTGTCAGGTGCCTCTTGGTGTGCCGGTTGTATGTTTCTTCCTGCTATGTAAAAGAAATCCCCCCTTATAGAGGACAAACAAAATTATGTTAACACTTTTTTATTACAAGAAAGGGAATCTTGAAAAATGTTCAAAATGTCAGTAACAAATATTGTTCTCATCTTTCAGCTCTTTTTTCTTTTTTTGGGGGGGTGGGGGGTGGGGGGTGTTTAGGCAACTGCCCACAACTTTACTCTTCTGGTTCAGTGTCACTGATCTCATCAGTGTTGTTTCAAGCAGCAGCCAGCTGTCTTCAGCCATAAAAAGCTCTATAAAACCACCATATGCCATTTGCTCAGCATGAAGCAGACAACATTAGTGACCAGCCGGTGAGCACGGTGGAAAAGTGAGTAAATATTGGACTTATATTCACCAGGTGCACAGAAACTAAACTAGATGTGTAAACAGGCAACAGTTAGCCAAATCAACGATGCAATACGATTAGGCTACATGTCAAATGTGTATGATTTTTAGCTTGTTGTGGAGTTCTGCACCCAAGTAGCAAAAACACATGATAAATGCAGCTTTGAGTAAAAAAAACAAAGACTGAACATTTAAAGAGAAAATAGAAAATATTTATATCATTTGCTAATATTAAGCTAATAACAAATCACAGCATGTAAACACTTTGTGAAAAAGGACTTTGAGTTTCATGGGATTAAATTACTGCTGAAAAAAATACTCATATTAGCCTAGTTTGCATGTCAATTAACAGTTTTAATTGACATCTATACTGAGATTAGTTTCGCCTGCACCACAGGCGTTGTTTGTCAGTACTTTTTGACTCTGTGTTGGCACATTTTCTGTGTAATTCCCTTTAAGTATTGCACTTTTCAGTTTGTTTAGGTACAAGTGATTTGGCTTCTTTGTAGTTCATGTGCAGATAAATGCTGCTGGTTGGCAATGAGACTTATATGAATGGGGCTTGTTTATTTCTAATTGCGATGACATTTTTTCAGAGTAAATGTTCTTTTCCATGAGGGATCTATGTTATTTTGTCTACCAACATATTTATCTTCTCTTAGTGTGTTCCAAAACTTTCCAGTCCTGAGCACCTAAATGTTCTCCATCATCAACTCTCCACACGCAGTATACATACATTTCCTCTCTTGTCATAATGGAATTTCAGCATGTTGAACGACCTGCTGTACTCACTGTAGGTCGATTTTGACAAGTGCTCGAACTAAATCCACTGAATGTTAAGTGGCTCGTCCCCCCGGCTGCCAGTGCTGGTGCTGTTGTGGCTCCAGTGTTGGAGAAAAGTATTTCTGGCTGCTTGTTGGTACCCTGGATGGCTCACAGACCCAAGGCAAACAGCCAAGGCACAGGGCCACACACAGGGCAAGAGTTAAATATTCATAAAAACAGAAACAGAAACAGGGGTCTGTGGGTTCACAGAAAGGAAGAATGGAAGAAACAAGTCAGGTTTTCACACCAAGTGAATCTGATATGTCTTTAATGAAAGTGAATTATAGATTATTTGAGATGGGATGAGAAGAGAGACAGGAAACAACGTGACAAAAGAACAGAAGATGAAAAAATTTGATAAGACAGAAACTGAGAAATTGGCCAAACAGATTAAGATGGACTTTGCAACAGAGAGATACCAGATAGGGAAAAGAAAAACAGGCAGACTATAGAGGTGTTATCAATGGCCGGTGCCCCAGATCTGTCACTCAAATTCATTAAAACATTCATTATGACAAGGAGGCATCGGCTCAGTTTAATACAGGTAGACGATACATTATTTATCAGCTGGAACGATTTCTCAGTCCCATCTGGTGCAGAGAAGCATATCGAATTCAACCGGCCTACTTGTGTAGCATAGCCACCATATATTTTTATGTCTCTGTGCATTTTGCGGTGTGAGCTTGAAACCGAGATTGATGTGATGCTTGTGTGGGTGTGTTTGTGATGTGATCACCTGAGGCACGGAGGGGAGGTATTTCAAGTTGTGTGCATGACTCTGAGTGTGTGTGTTTTTGTGTGTGTGTGTGTGTCTTTTGGGGCCAACTGATATGCGAGCCAAGAGAATAAAATTGGAAACGAGAGAGGGGAGAGTGTGAAGATGACAGAGCAAAACTGAGAGAAATGGAAGGACATCGAGTTAGAAGGAAATGGAGTGATAAAGGCTGAAGGGAAGACACAAAGGGAGAATAAATGTTAACACTCCAGAGTGGGAATGAAAAAGTGGGAGGCGATAAAGAGAGCAAGACTGATAAGACCGAGCGATAGAGGGAAGAGGAGGGAGAGCTGTTGCTATCTGACCTTCACTCTCTCTCCACTCATCCTCAGCCAAAGGAAGACGGGATCATATGGAGAAATGATGGAAAGGAGGATGGTGTTAATCTGACTAATGCCGTATTTGAGAGGAGAGGAGTGTGAAGGCGTGTATTATTCAGTCCTAGTGGATGTGATGGAAAAAAGGTCAGCTATTCTTAGTCTTAGCTAACCCCAGTATGATGCGTTTAGCTGGTTAAACAGCGAGCTACTTGAGCGCCACTATAAGAGGAGGGGTCCAAAAGTCGCACATTATACGCTTCTAGTATGCACAGTTTTGGCAATTTGCAGGTGAAAAAATGTCAAGGCTCTCAATTGAACCTCTGAAAAATGTGGTTGAAAAGTGAAAGTTCTTTATATTCTCTATAACCATTGTTTCAATGTTTAATTTCAGTGTCTGTATTTCAAACTAACTGTTGTGTAATGCACACCTGGGTGGCAGATGTTTAGGATAGATCATGTGAAAGAAAAGGCTGGATTAGCGTCAGCATTGTGTTTATTAGAGTTACAATGTTCATCAGATATCAAATTCACAACAGGATACAACATCTTTACATTAAAGCCGTTGGGTAGCCACTTCCAAAACACTTGAGACAATTATCACATCAATTATACGAGCATATCCTCAAAAAGAGACAAACAATATATGTTGAATAGAAATGAATACAAATGAAAAAAAAGTTTTTGATGTGCAACGCAAGTGTCCTATAGGCGCTTTAAAAAAGTAACTTTTCAACATAATTTTTAAGTATTCATAAATAATCACTCAGATTTAGAGCTGCAACTGGCGATTATTTTCATTATTGATTAATCTGACGATTATTTACACCATTAATCAATTAATCATTTGGTCTATAACAAATTACAAAATGTCAGAAATATCAGAAAATAGTGAAAAATGCCGACCACAATTTCCTGAAGCTCAAGGCGATCTTATCAAGTTGCTTATTTTTACCGTCCATCAGTGCAAAACACCGAGATGTTCAGTTTATTATCACATAAGACAAAGAACGCAGCAAATCCTCAGAATTGAAAATATGAAACTAGTAAAATTCTGGCATTTTTGCTTGAAAAATATTTAAACAATTAATTGTTTACTAATCATTTCAGCTCTACTCAGACTCTCTATCCAGTATCCAGCTTCCATGGGGAGGTCAGAGGTCAAGTTCAGCTACAGACCAGCGGCACAGGCTGGTCGGGACTGATGAATTTGTGCAGGGAAACCTCAGCAGGGTGGATGGTTGAGGAGGATTCATCAAAGGTTGTTTGGTTGAAGGACGTTCTCCTTCACTGCATCACTCTGCGCACAGCCTGCTTGTGTGTACACAAAAATGAACAGTAGGCTTTGGATAACTCTCTGTGATCGGGGGGGTTTGAGGATAAGCTTGTGTCTATAGCTTCCACCTCCCCCTCTAAATGAGACCACAACCGCACTGATCACCATATGCATTGGCATAATTAATCGGCTTATAAATAGCTCTGTTCCCAGTTCACAGAACGGGCTCTCTGCCCCGCAGGTTAAAACCTCACAGCTCTGTTCATCTGTATGAGTGTAATGTGAACATACTGTATACATGAATCAAACCTGCTTTTTACAAGTCTGTAGACTGCAGGGCAACGACGCATGTGACAGTGTAGTCCAAATAGCCTGAAAAAAGTGATTGCTATTCCACTGCTCATTGCTCTTTTATGTGTGTGAGAGACAGAGAGGAGTTGGAGGAAAAACGGAGTGAAGTTCATGAAAGAGTCAGCGATGTTTTTCAGCAGCTTCTCGCCCCAAACTAGCCCCTCCTCCAGGGAGGGGATGAGCCCTGCTTTCTGTCAGTGTGTCAGCGTTGAGCTTCCCGACCATTCAGCTGATGATTTGACACGGAGACTGCAGCGCTCTGGTGGCGGCAACACACAGAGCCGCTCACACGCACTCATGCACAGAGACAAATGTTACAGATGTAGGTGCACACAATAAACACAAACATTTGTGCTCCCTTTGGTTCTCTTTTATATAAAATAGGAAAACATCAAGATTCCCATCCACAACTCCTCGAAAACTCTGCTTGTGTGTGTAAGGTGTTTGTCAAGTGCCGTGTGTGCTTCTATTTTCAGTATCTGTATGTAAGTTAAATGTTACATGTGTGTTTATTCCTCTGATTGCTGATGTTTATTTCCTCCAGTAGTATTTTTGACCTTATAGCCCTTGGCCTGCAGTGTGTCAGTGGGCCCCAGGGCCTTGTGTCGGTCAGTGGCATACTTCATAACACAGCCTGCATAGTGTCACACTGACACCACTGACCACAAGCCTGGTAATATTACCATAACACAGTGACATCATGCCATACACAGCAGAAATAAGATGGGCGGTTAGGACAGATAGGTGACTGCCATGCTCTGCTTCCAGCAAGATGCAGACAACAGTGACATCTTGACCAACTACAGGATCACAGTATCATAGTGCAGGGCAAGAAGGGAAATTTGTCTCCAAAGAGGGAGAGTGGTAGAGAGGGCAGAGTGGTTGTCATCCTGTATCCATCCTGTACTGCAGGATTTAGGGAAACTGTAGTGCAGCAAGCATGGAAAAAAGTATTTTCAAGGCTGCAACCACTGTTCCGAAACTGCTGGGATTAGACTGCACATTTGAGATATGTGAGAACAAAGAGGACACACACATCTTTCTCTATCTCTGTCTCTCACTCTCTCCCACTCTTTCAGTTTTTCTCCATCTCTCTCTCTCTCTCTCACACACACACACACACACACACACACACACACACACACACACACAAACTCTCTCTAACCTGAAAATGTGCTGCGGTTTAGTTCCTGGTGTACTTGTCTCATTGTACGTTGGTATCTACAGAATTACAATATTGAGTGCTGCTCATGAAGAGACTTAAAGGACGTTTATGAGGATTTTCATTTAATGACCAGGACATAAGCCAAGGCAAGTGAATATTAAGGTTAATTTTAGCTCAGGTTGGAAAGTCCTGGCAGAGACAGTAGCAAAACCTCTCAATTAAAAAGTTTGGACTCTTAAAAACACAAAAACCCACTTTACTGAGGATGTTTCTCCTTCCCTGTTAGCTCAGAGACATAAAACTGGACTCCAGCACCTTTTATTTAGACAAGTTATTAACTGGAGGAAATTTTAATATTGGACCTTAAAACAGGAACATTATCATCTAACTCACAGAAACATATATTATTGAAGATTGGGTGAAAGATATACGGGCAGTGGAAAACGGGGACAAACACTGGAAATGTCAAGGGCATTCTGCCAGAATGATGTCTGAGTGTTTCCCCAGCCTAAGCAATGGGATGAGTGAGAAAACACGGGAATGACAAAGAAACAGACGGTGAAGGGAGACTGAACGGCAAGTGAATCATCCCGGCTGCCACCTTTTTCCTGTGTTCTCCAGTAATGCTCAAATTATTTTCTGATTGTAGGAGGCAATCATGAATTCTCTCTAAAAAGGAAAAATCTATTTGCAATTTGAAATTCAGGGCCTTTTTCCTCCCCAATTCTGACTTGAGTTGTTGTTTATTATCTGCCAATACTGAGTTCTGATTCTACATTTTCTGTTTGCCCACATAATACCTCTTCACAGCTTACACTTTAATCTAAACTTGGTACAGTCGAAGCGCGAATGCAATTTTTAAACAGATTTTTAACCAAGAATAGCACTTTATGCTTGTGGGATACCTACAAAATGTCACTGAGATGGAAGGAAAGTGAAGGATGAGAAAAGGATCATGCTTATAGTAACAGATATAATCAATAAAAATATGGTTTCATCAGCCTCATTACTAATCAGGAGATCAGCTTGGGACATCCCTGAAGACACAGGACAAAAATTACAATAACTTTTGGACCAGAGAGAGAGAGAGAAGTTTTTTTTTAAATTTTTCCCTGGGTTTGAAATATTTTTATACCTCCAGCTACAGCTGCATTGAGGGATTGTTGCAAGGTGCATGACACAGTGATGGAGGACAAATGAGATCCAAACACCCTGAGGGACCTATTTGTACAGTCACTGATTGTACCTCACTGTTCCAGCATGCTGCCATGAATGTTAGATCGTGCAAGGTGACCTCACAGCGACCTCATTGCACACACACATACATACACAAGCAAAAAAAAAAAAAAAAAAATCCACACACCTGGCCTGAGGCAAGCTTTGGCAGGGTAAGGAGTCTGAGCAGATCAGTTATCCAGCCCAGACTGTCACAGATGGTGAAAGAGAGTGACGGAGCGACGGCCATGTGTACTGATGGGCTTCACAGAGAGAGAGAGAGAGAGAGATGTAGGGAAATAGATTGTTGAGGAAGTGTGTAGAGAGAGAGGAAGAGAAAGAACAGGCACGAGGAGATGGAAAATAAAAAATGACAGCTTTGCCTCTGCGTGTCCTTCTACTGAGGGTGAGTTAAAACTGGGGTAAGATGATGTGTTGTCTGCAGTGGTGGAAAGTAAGTACATTTACTCAAGTACTGTACTTGAGATACACAATCTAATTTATGCTACTTTATACTTCCAGTCCACTACATTTCAGAGGCTTTTTCTTACTATACCACAGCTGTTGTTACTAGTTAGGTTTCAGGTCAGGATTTGACATAATAAACATATTATAACCTTATAAAATGCAACACATTGTTAAAGTGCTGAAGGGGGAAAGTTTCTCTGTGCTCATTGAAAATCTGAGTTAGACGTGTATCTTTAAGCATGATTTGTGACATCACAATGAGTTTTGATCCAATTGTAGTCCAGTATGTAAATTACACAAGTGTGATGTGGAAACTTGAAGCTTCCAGTGCACAGACACTGAGAACGGACTTTGCAGTGAAGGAGGAGACATCCTCTGTCTAGTATTTACACTTTTGAAATGAAAAATATTCACATATTCATATAATCTGGGTTTTTCATTGAGTGGGAAGGAGAAGATGCCATTGTAAGAATTTTAACAAGGTCACTGAACTTGTTTTGTGGAGGAAAAAAACCATATAAGTCAAAAAATATTATCAAAGTATTTTTATATAGCTTAAAACATGTCTGGAGGGGAGCTTTAAAGATTAAGCCAGTGGTTTCCAACTTCTTTGTCTTCTGACCCCTCACAAAAAAGCAATGTCTTCTTCAGGCCCAATGTCATGTTTAGATGTCTCTGAGTTGTTAGTAGTTCCAGCAGTTTCCAGATTTCATAGAAATAACAGTTTGAGGCCCAAAGAGAAGAAATGATCCAATATGTCAAGCAAGGTTAGAGACCAAGTCCAAAAAATGATTACAATTGTGTAGCAGAATTGATTTTTTTTACTTCTTCCCACCCCCATTAGTCATCTCACAACCCCTCAGATCTATCTTGTGACCTTAAGAGGCGGCTGGACCTCTAGGTTTCACCTCAACCAGCTACACCAGTAAAGAGCTACTCACACAATTTAATGCAATAATATCTTTTAATATCAGTCAACAGAGCTGTTTGTTTAAAGGAATACTTCTACTTTTGATACTTTAAGTACATTTTATACATTATGATATCACTTTTCAGACTTTAATACTTTTAACCTCTACTTTAGGAGATTGAATGCAGGACTTTTACTTCCAATGGAGTATTTTTTACATTGTCATATTCATATTTTTACTTGAGTAAAGAATACCACTGGTTGTCTGAGTGTGTTACATGCATCTGTTGGTTCATCCTCAGTTCATCTGTTGCTACTGAATAACTGTACAGTAATCTCAGCACATCACTAATCACTAATCACCATAATGACTTGCATAATGTTGCCTGCTAACTCATTAGCCTAATGCCCCCTGGCCTTATACTTGCTATTTCTGCCCAAGGGAAATCTGAAGTTACACACACAGACATGTACACAAATAAACACAGACAAATACACCCATAAATAAACTAAAACAACCTCTGATCTAATTGTTCTCTAGACTTTGGACATAATCCTGACCTGTTATAACTTCTCAAGACCTCCTTACTAACACACACACACACACACACACACCGTCAGATCACAGCAGTCTCGATCCATCGCTTCGACAGACCCAGTAGACATGACAACAGCATCAGCACAACTTGTCTCCTCAAGTCTGAGACAAAGCCTCCTGGTGAGGTGATCGTTACATTGGTATTGATCAGGTACCAAATCAAACCCCAGCAGATATGTTTCCTCTACAACGGAAAATGTCTACAACGGAAAATGTCTACAACAAAAGGTTTTGTAAAAACCATTTAACACCAATGAGTATTTTTTAACCCTAACTGACATACAGCATACATAATCTGCTCAGTAGGTTAATCTGTCTGAGGGTTAATATGAGGTTAAATCCGATATTAGACACAATAGGCACTTAAGGGTTTGTGAAGAAGGATTTAGGCTCATTTGTGTACAGATATCAAACTGGGCTCTTTTGTTTCATAAGCCATCGTTTCACAACAGCCCTCCTCTGGTTCTTTCCTTTAAACTGATGCTGCTGCTCCTGTGAAGCCCTGGCAAGAAGTCTGAGAAGTATAGATCATATCTGACTATCCTCGCCATCCTTCCCCCATCGCTCATTTCCATGTTCAGACCTTTGGCTTTATTGGTAGATGAGTGCAGTTTAATTAACATTGTTAACAGCAATAATCCATCAGCGGACAGGACAGCGGCCAGATACAGCTCTCTCCCTTCCCTCCTCTCTCATCTTCTGTCTCCCCTCTGTGGTCAGACTCACTGCGTCTTCGCCTCTGAGTGTATGTGGATGCAAATGTTTGCCAATTCCTCCTCCTGTCTGTTCTCTCTGTCTCTTTTCTGTGTTGTCGTCTCTCTCCTGTCTTAAAAAGTGCCGCCTCAGTCCTCCTGTCAATCTCTTTTTCGGCTCTCGCATATCTATCATTGTTCACAGCTAGGGGAAAAAAACCCCTTTTCTTTTGTTTTTGGAGAGCGCAAGCCACAATTAAGCATGCAGGGAGGGTG